>NC_132913.1:32913235-33213235 GCF_047675955.1 Chlorocebus sabaeus | reverse complement strand
AGCTAATTGGGCGGCTGAGGCAGGAGGATTGCTTGAACCCAGGAGGCAGAGGCTGCAGTGAGCCATGTTCATGCCACTGTGCTCCAGACAGGGCAACAAAAGGAGACCCTGTCTCAAAAAAAAAAAAAAAAAAAAAAAAGAAGAGTATGTCTCTGTACTGTACTTATTAACACGTAGCATGCATCACACTTGAACTTGTCAAGAACAATCTTGAATATAAGGATACTCTTTTGATGTTCTGAAATTTATGTTGGTGTTAAGCTTGTTCTTTGGAAAGCTATGTGCTTCAAAACATTAAATTGGTTTCCAACTAGTTTTACTTTTGTAGATATACTATTCTCTTATCTGGAGGAAATCTTTAAAATGTTGCTATAAAACTTGGAGCTGTTTTTGCTATCAACTCCATATCATACAGTCATTGCTATTTAAGAGTCAGGAGAAAAAATTTCTCTGCCTAGGGGACACAGTTGTATTTACCCAATCAATACTGATTGCATTTCTTTTTTTTGTGTTGGCTACCCAAACGATTAGAGTCATATCTGTGGCCTACTTCCAGGAAATGAATGAGGTTTCATGAGTTTCCTGTTCTCCAACTCTTTCACTTCAATTTGCTTTAATTCCTTTACCTGGTTCTAGGTGTATTCATCTGATTGCATTGCAGCTTTGAAAGTTTCTAGTTATTCTGTTTTGAACACTGTAGAGTTGTGAAAATTAATTCACAAAGTTTTCCTTTTGCAATACCAACTTTTGGAGACTATTGATTAAACAAGAAATCAATGAAAATCTTTAGAAAGACTAGATTTTAAATATAGTTCAATGTGTTTTTCAATCATTCATTAGCCCTTCTCATAAACTAATAAAATCACAAAAATAAGCCATAATTCTGGCAAAGGTATACACTTTTTGCACAAACAATCCAAGCTACAAATGTGAAACATTCAAAAAAGTAAATTTTGTGATCCCATTAAGTATTTCAGGTAGTACTTCACACACTGTGGCAAATGAGTGTTCATTGCTTATTCATTTTTTTGGCATAGACATCCTTTCTTTATAACTGCCTGGTAGACCTCTCCAACCAAATATCCCAGCCTCTCACGTTAAGTGTGTCCAGAAGTGTACCTTATTGTCTTCTGCATCTCTTTCCCAATTGTTCTCCTGTATTATTACCACCTAAATATGGAACCTTAAAGAAATCTTCAGTGTTTACCTTTCATTACTGCGTATACCAACCAGTTTGACACATTGATTCTAAGTGTCCAAAGCCATCTGTCTTTTTTTATTTTTTATTTTTCAATATAGCCACTAGGGCTAAGTTTGTCTAAGTCATGCCTCACAGGCAGCATGTGGCCTGGGAGAGCTTTGAGTGCAGCCAAACACAAATTCATACTTTCTCAAAACATTATGAGTTTTTTGTGATTTTTTTTAAATTTTAGCTCGTCAGTTATTGCTAGTTTCGTGTATTTCATGTGTGGCCCAAGACAATTTTTCTTCTAAGGTGACCCAGGGAAGCCAAAAGATTCGACCCCCTTGTTAGGCAATCACTACATTTGTTTGGATGTTCTGAAAAAATAACGTTTTTTGCTTTGGACACAAGGAAAGGAAGCCTTCTCAAAGTAGCTCAAGTAGAAAATGTGGGGGGAAGGAAAATTAGGCCTCACTTGGGGCAGTATCTGGGGCAATGGGTGAGGATAAGTGATTGTTTCTTTCAGGTTTTCTATTTCTTGTTCTCTCTTAACTGGTGTCTGCTCTCTATTACCATAATGTTATTCATAAGACTCCAAAATACTTTGCTGTAAAATTGAGTGAGTATGACTTTTTAGCTAATCATTATACAAAAATTTCTCTAGGTATCTTGGTTAAAATTCCCAAAAAGAAAAATGTAGTTGAACTAGGTCACACATGACAAGTTTCCGTCCAGCCTAAATCTACCCCCTAAAAGTCACAGATTCAAAATCCATCCATCTTTTCTGAAGCAATGGTGCCGTGGTTGAGTAGACCCAACTCAGCAGATTTTATAGTGGAGATAAGGTTACATGAAAAAAGCTGGAGAGAGTAGAAAGTGATAGACAACTCTATCGTAAGTGTAATGTATTTCTATATCTAAATGTTCATTATTAATCAGCTTCATATTTTTCTCATTGTAAGCCAACCTACAACCTACTAAATATAGTTTGGAGCAAAGATATTCCCTTTTTCTTGACTTGTTTGATTTATTTACTTTTCCTAATAAACACTGTATTAGTCAGCTTTGATGCGGTACTAAACAGTTCAAAAATTACAGTGGATTTTAACCAATATCTGACTTTTCATTGACATGTATTACTTGCTTACTTCACATGTAATGGTCGTTTCGTGTGTTATGCGTCAGACACATGATAAAGGACTGGCCACCATTTGCGACATAATATTCTTATGGAAGGGAAAAAAGGACAGAAGAGCTGGCAGAACTGGGTGCTATATCTTAAAGATTCTGCTCAGATGTGGTGCATATTACCTCTGCTCAGGTTACATTGGCCAGACTATATCACGTGGTCAGAACTAACAATGCTGTGTTTGGATAATACTTCTCATACTAACAGGGTATAGGAAATTACCTAATTGTGAATGAAAGTGTATGATCCCTTTCCAGGATAGGATGGGAATAAGAAATTGGGGACCATACTACGAACCTACCACAAATTACTATAATGACTCACCATGAACACTAATAAACTTCAAGTCTTTATTCCAGTGATTTTCAAAATATGATGCAGATCCATGAGGCTCCTTGGAGGTACTATGTCAAAGCCAAGATAAATTTAGAGGAGCAAGGTTCTGTGCCCTTCCTTACACAATACTCTGCTTTTATCTATTTTATATGTTAGATACCTGTGTTTGGTTTATTTGTGAGGGAAATAATAGGTTCCCTTACTTTCAGAATAATGTTTAAAAGTATTTTCTTTTCTTGACAATCAAGATCTTCTCTCATATAATGACAGTCTGGTTAGTAAAATTCAGTGTCCCTATTATTTTCCATTCACTTTGCTCTTTCACCAAAACTCACTGTTCTCAATTTGTTTGCTATGTCACCTATTTTTTTCTCTTTGAATTTCTTTACTTCATTCTTGTCACACAGACATTACGCCCTTTTGACTTTTATTGCGTCATCAGTGCTTTGCAAATTTTACCTGTGTTCATTTGCTAGATGGTAAAATGGGACCACAGACTGGGTGGCTCAAACCACAGAAATTTACGTTCTTACAAATGGGAGCTAGATGTTCAAGATCAAGGGTGTCCTCAGGGTTGCTTTCTTCTAATGCCTCGCTCCACCTTGTAGAGATGGCCATTGCCTCCAGTGTCCTCACATGGCCTTCCCTCTGTGTGTGTCTGTGTCCTAATCTCTTCATATTAGGACACCAATTATATTGGACTAAGGCCTACCCATATGATCTCATTTTACCTTAATTATCTATTTAAAGACACTGTCTCCAAATACAGTCCCATGCTAAGGTGCTGGGGATTAAAGCTTTAGCATCTGAATTGTGAAGGGTCACAAATCAGCCCACAACACTGTCTTTCAGTTTTACGTGATAATACTCACTCAGTTCTTATTAAAATAAATTTTCAAAATATTTTAGATTCATCATAAGTCTGTTGCAAACAATAGAAAAAAGGAATATTTTTAATATCTTTCAATAGCTAATCTAGTGGACTGAGTTAAACAGGTAACTACTGTCAATCATACACAACTAAACTTTGCATTATTGGACTCCTATCTTTCTTTTAGCTCCATAATCATGTTGCTGATGAGGTCTTTCCTGGCCACAGCTCCCTACTTGCTCCCTTACACTTTACCTCACTTATTCCAATGCGTTCTTTCATACGTACCTACTTGCTCCCTTACACTTTACCTCACTTATTCCAATGCGTTCTTTCATTTGTTGCACTTTACTTGTTTACTGCATTTCTCTGTCATCTGTTTTAATTTCCAACAAGTCGAGGAACTCGTCTGCCTTATACATCCACTACTGAATCAGTTGTGCTAATCTGATGCTGGGCACATTGTAGAGATTCAATGACTATGTCTTGATAAAATAAATGCAGGAGAAATAGTGTCAGATATCAAAAGGTGAGAGTAGGCACAGAAGCAAGAAATTGGGCTGTCAAACAATTCAATAAAGCCAGTAGTTTAATATTTCACAATAAATCCTAATTATCAATGTAATGCAAAACAATATCTTGGGGAACTATAACATTTTCTTCTAAAGGGCACTGAACAATCACTAAGCTAGTAGATAATTGATTATAATTTAAATAAGATAATGAGGAATAAGTTACCATTATGTTCTACAAATATTTTCACACCCATGAAAGAAAATAAACATAATATACATATAATATACTTTGAATACACTGACTAATGCATTGAATGTACTTTCAATATACAACTGTGATTAAATATTAGAGGACTTTTTTCTTTCTTTAAAATTTAACATGTTCACCTTCCAGAAAATGTTTCTTGACTATAATTACAATGTATACACATATTATCCTTAGGTTCTACTAAATTTATCTTTCTTTATATATATTTTACACACACACAGATGTCATTATAATTATCATTAAAGTGACAAGTTATCCATGTTGAAACTCTAACAAATAGGGGTGTCACAGTGGCGTTTTGGGAAGAAAAACCTTGCCTTCGATCCCATATCCTTTTCATGAATCTAGCTCATTGATGCAAAATATTAAACTACTGAACAAGAAAATAGATTCTATGCAAGAGGTAGTTCCTTTAGAGGTACGAAATTTGTAGGACCAAAGACTAGATTGTCTGAGGATAAAATTCAAAATAACCATGGAGGAAATAACATGAGGATTTAATTCTTTCCCAAGGAAAATTGTGAAGAAGAGAAAATAATCTAACACTAACCTACAAGCTAATGAGAGTTAACTATGAAATAAAAATTTCAAAAAACCTGGTATACATGTGTTGTTCTTACTGGTTTCTTTTATCAAAATAAGTAGTGAAATAGTAGAGAATTTGTACATATCTTTATATTCTGCTTTAAATATTGTTGTTGATTGAATGTAATTTTGCATGACAAGGTATATAAATGGCATTTTTGATAAAATTTCCAATAAAAGCAAAAAGGAACACAGCAACAAGTGAAAAGCAAGGGTGTTTGTCATTTCAAGCATATAACTCTACCTTATTACTTTCTAAATATCTTATGCCTTATTTTTGCTCTTGCTTCTGTTTACACATTCAGGTGGCAAAAGTTAACATTATATTGTCAAAAAGCAAATGAAATTATTTGACTAAATTTAAAATTAAAGTTATAATAAAGTGACTATAATTATGCTTTTCCCTATGCCCTTATTTGGCACTGTTCAAAATGATTTAGAAACATTTTCAATTTTATGTACAGTATATGCCAGTAGGTGGTGGTAGTATTTTCTACAAGCACTACAATGCTATTTTCATTAGTAAATAACCAAATAACCCAAAAAATAGAGATCATTTGCAGACCTTCAATAACTCTTAGAGCAATATAGAGACTTCAGAAGTAATCTTTCCCAAGTTGTATTTCTAGACTCAGTTTAAAAGGAAGACTAGGCACTAAGCATTTTAATCTCTGTATCAGATATTTGTGAGTATGGTGGGGGGGAACCTCTAATAAATTTTGGGGGTGGTGTATTTAATTCCACAGCATTGACTGTTATATTTTTATTATGCAACAGACGCTAGCCATTAAATTGGAACATTGGAATTGAAGATAAAAGGTGAGATATGCATACCCAGCCAGTGGGTTATTTTAACCAGATTTTCTCCTTCATCGTGGCTCATTTGCATTGTGAATACTCTGAAAAAGACAGCTTTTGTGGTCTCTTTGCTGTGTTTGTTGCTCCTACAATGTAATACTATTCAAAGGGTCTGATTGTGTATTCAGATATTACATACATATTGCCCTGGGTCTGGGATTTCCTGTTACTGTGAATGATAAAGACTTTTTTCCTATTTAATGTACAATTCCCCCATTGTGTCCGCATATGTGAAAGGGCACCTCTGTGGAATATCCATAACTAGAGGAAGAGACTGAGAGATGAGGGAATGCAGCAGTTTGGCAGATAATAGAAATGAGGTATATTTAGTAAGTGAGATAAGCGAGGTGAACATTAGAGACTGTCCCAGACCCAGACAAGAGCCTACTTCAACTTCAGATGGGATGGTTTGGAAAGTGATCTGGAATTTAGGACGTCCTGAACTCCATTTTTAAAGTGTTTTCCTGACCTTGATTTAATCCAAATTTTGGGAATCCAAAATACTCCTTCCAGCTCAGTCCAATATTATTTTTTAGAAATCAGGAGGTGGAAGAATGTACAGAGACATGCTTCAAGTTTGAAAAGCCAAGATCTCTTTAAATTTGGATCTAAAGGCAGGAGTAGAAGAGTGAATACATTATGCCCAAAGTCTGGCCCTTGGGCTGGCAGTTTCAGCATCACCTGAGAGGTGGTCAGAAATGCAGAATCTCAGACCTCACACCTACTGAATCAGAACCTGCAGTTTCACGAGACCTCCTGGACACCTGTACTCTTGTAAAAGTCTGAGAAACACCGATTTAGATGATTCTGAGATAAAGGAACCTACTTATTTTCTTAGAGCTGGGAAAGCCACCACTGAGTGGTGTTTTATATACATCACACATAACCTCAACAGAATGAACGTCAGTCACTCAAGGTCCTGATTTTCCTATCTTCACTCTATTTGGAGATTCTGTTTATACTGTCATAAAGAATTAGAAAACACTGGACAGATGGCCAAGCAGAAGAAAAAAAATAGTCAAGAGGGTGCTGCAATTTTAGGGATGACCGAATCTTAAAGATCATTTAGCTGCTCAGTTCCCCTATCTAGGCAGCCCATGGCGATGTCCTTACATATTATGCTTCCATCAGGACTTGGTGAACAAAGTATTCTGAAAAGCTTTGCACATAAAAACTGGTGTTGCAGCTCTTTTGAAGCTGAAAGCAAAAAATCCCAGATAAAATTAAGCACCAAAATTTTGGAAATGTAGTTATCGGCAGCAGAATGGAAGCAAATTAAGCTTGTGGGCTCCAGTGAATTTTCAGCTGTTCTGCAAGGTTTCCTGTTAAAATGAGTCTGGCAGTGTTTGAAATATATTAGAAGCATTTTAAAATAATTTTAGTCAATTATTACTATTAGAAATGTCCATCTTTTTTAAAAAATGAAAATAACTCATTATGTTCTTGTATCCATTCCCACTTTTAAGCCTCTTGAGCAAAAGAAACTCAATAATGATTGCACTCTAATTTTGATATTCTACATACGAATGACCTCTACATTTACACCAAATAGTTGTTACCACAATTTTCAAAGGTATAAAATTTATATTGTTCATTAACTTATACTTACTCATTAGCAATAAAGTTTAATCTGAAGTATTGTGCCTAGGGTATCGAATAAATTGAAAGAACAAATAGAAACAAAGTGTATTATACAATATATTCTAGGACCCAGTGTGAGATAGTTCAGGTAGAGAAGAAATGCAAATAGTTACCTGGTGTCTTCATTTTGACCAGAATGTTTGCAGTGCCATCCAATTCTGAGTTTCCATTCATCCACCCTGAATGGTTAGAAAGCTAACTTCTAAAATACATATGAGACATCGGGAATGCTTTCATTGGTCATTTTACTATGTGAAAAGTTTACTGAAGTGGAAAATTCTTGGGATTCAAAAGTTGTTAAGCCCATCAATGATAGACGGAAAGAAAATGTGGCCCATATACACCATGGAATACTATGCAGCCATAAAAAAGTATGAGTTCATGTCCTTTGTAGGGACATGGATGAAGCTAGAAACCATCATCCTCAGCAAACTAACACAGGAACAGAAAGCCTAACACTGCATGTTCTCACTCAAAAGTGGGAGTGAGAACAGTGAGAACACATGGACACAGGGAGGGGAACATCACACACCAGGGACGGTTGGGGGTTAGGAGGAAAGGGGAGGGAGAGTATTAAAACAAATACCTAATGTACGTGGGGCTTAAAACCTAGATGATGGGTTGATAGGTGCAGCAAACCACCATGACACATGTATACCTATGTAACATATTCAGCATATGTATCCCAGAAATTAAAGAAAAGTTAAAAAAAAATAGTCATTAGGATAGGTTGCTGACACCATAGGATCCTCTTTCTTATGAGTGTTTTTAGTTACTACCAGCCTGGGTAGTACCACAATGATCCTGGACTCCGTCCTGTTTCTTGAACCTTTGTGGACAGCCTGTCTATAAAGA
Organism: Chlorocebus sabaeus; assembly: GCF_047675955.1. Lineage (NCBI taxonomy): Eukaryota > Metazoa > Chordata > Mammalia > Primates > Cercopithecidae > Chlorocebus > Chlorocebus sabaeus. The sequence goes on along the minus strand of NC_132913.1, from coordinate 33,204,934 downwards.
AACCTTTTCAGATATATCAAATTCTGCGTGTGCCACGTGTTTCATTTGGGGACCTTGGCAGATTCAGGGGATGTAAACAACATTTATAACCAAAGAAAAGGCTTAAAGCACAGGAATTGAGATGTTTGTTAAGTGGCTTGTTAGTAGCAGGCCTGAATAGAAATCCTATGATTTGCAACTCCCAGCAACTGCTTTTTCTCCAACTTGAAGTGAGAGATTAGATGCGGAGAGAATTATTCCCAGAGCATCTTCTCCCCTCAATACATTCAAAGAGGATCAGAATGTGTATCGGGGGCTATTACTCGCCCCGTGGTCATTTCCTCTGAAATGCGTTCAATGGTCCGAGCCCAGATCAGGCACTCTACATTGGTGGCCAGAAGAAATTAGAAACCACCATTTCTTTTAATATTGTCACCCTGAATATGACTCAGATTTAGTTCATGAAACATACTCAGTGTCAGTGACTTTTTTATATTTCTGCACCTTTTTGTACTTCTTAAAGTGATGCTAGAGCCAGAAGCGAAAAGAATTAAGATAAGGCTACTTTTCACAAATGCACACATGCTATCATATTATTCAGACCACTAGTGTTTTTTTTTTTTTTTTTTTTTTGTAGATGGAGTCTCACTGTGTCAGCCAGGCTGTAGTGCAAGTGGTATGATCTTAGCTCACTGCAACCTCTGCCTCATGGGTTCAATCTATTCTCCTGCCTCAGCCTCCCCAGTGGCGGGGATTACAGGTGCATGCCACCAGGCCCAGCTAATTTTTGTATTTTTAGTAGAGACAGGGGTTTCACCATGTTGGCCAGGGTGATCTTGAACTCATGACTTTATGTGATCCGCCCGCCTTGACCTCCCAAAGTATTGGGATTACAGGTGTGAGCACACCGGGCCTCAGACCACTTGTTTTTATTTTAATATAATTTATACATACCATGTAATGATATCTTCAACAAAGTAATTGTGAGAGAAAAACTAATCAATGATTTACATGTGGTCTGTGCTCATTTAAACATATGTGTGTGTATATATATACACACATGCATATATTTATAGACAATATACCTGCATATATACAAACACACACATATATATTTATTCTTTCATCTCACACATTTATTGAGATGTTCTACAGCTGTACACTGCCTTCTCCAGTGTTGAGGTGGGAAGAAAACCCACACTTACCAAAGCCAGGAAAGTCAGATGTGACAATTTGCTGTTGGGAACTAGGGCAGGAAGAAGAGCATATTAGGTCCTAAGTAAACATTTGATGATCGGTTGAGCAAAATTACAAGGAGTGAGTTTGAGTTTTTTCAGAAGCACTGCTTATCTTCCAACATTTTAACTTTATTATTTTTAATATTAAATCCATCAGCTAACATATTCTCAGGATTACCTATCTACAGGATAAATAGACTCTATGATATAAAGGCACTAGATAATGCCACAGGGAAGAAACAGAGCTGACAGGAGAGGAGGGTCAATATCCACTAAGTCAACATGACTTCTCCTACAGGATTGCCTGAGTGCAGGGCTATGAGCATACAAAACTATTTAGAAGTTCTCTATGAAAAACCTAATTAAATCATTATAGGACTCACTTTAAACTTTTAACTTTCAGTGATGGTATCATTTTTCTGTTCTTTCATCTTACTTATATTGAAGATGTGCCACCAGCCCCACAGGTACATTCCTAGGGGTATCTTCCCTTCGCAGAGTGAGTGAAGACTGGCCCTGAACCCATGGATCAGGAATTAGAATCTACAAAGGAAGGGGAGGAGGCTGGGGGTGGAATCACGAGATTGTGAATAAGGTAGGCAGGCCTTAAAAGTCACTGTGCAGGAAACAATAAAGTCATAGAACTGGGTGTTTGTGCAGCACGTTGTGTGGGAGTAGGAGAAAAAGAGTCTCTTTTTCTCTTGGTCAGGAATCAGATTGAACACGTTTGCAAAGATCAGTTAAATCATCTGAAGTGAAGCAGTTGTTGCTGCTTTTGGGTATGAGTTGCCTTTGTACATGTGGTTTAGCCTATACTCTGTTCCTTGGGTTGAAAAATAATAAACTGAGGTTGAACAAAATAATTGTCGTTCCTCCATGTCTGCCAGTGTTAGCTTTCTTACTCTGTTCTCATCCTTTGTCCCTTTGGATTGGACTAACTACATTTTATTTCTCCATCTTTTTCCTTCTGAGAGAGAAAGGTAGTGATTGTAAAGAAAGAGTGTTTCATGGAAGGCCATTACAGACTAAGAAAATAATTATTAGATTTTAGATATATTAATAGAAAGAACCTTAACGAATTATCCTCCAGCTTTGGGGAAGTATCCATCAATCGTATTATTTGCAGATATTTTAAAATTTGTCATTAGAATTATCTAAGAATCCAAGCCTGTGAGAATTAGTGATTGCACATACCTGGCCCTTTAACATTTCCCACTTTCTTGCTAAACAGAGCTATATTTGCTTTAGCAGTAATTTTGATGGTATAAAGTTAAAAATAAACATTCACTTGTGTCAAGAAAATACATTTTGTTAATTACAACCAGTGAAGAGCATTTTATGTGTTTTTATTTAATTTTCATTTTACTTTGATATCATGTGACTGTAAGTTTCAGGATTCCTTAAAACCCATTAAAAATATGTTCTTGTCCTCTAATTATAAAAGTACTGGATTCAAATTATAGGTATTTGAAAAATAAGAGAGAAAAAGAATACCACATAATCTCATTCTTGACAAAATCACTTAATATTTTGATGTATTTCTTTCAAGTGTTATTTTCTTTATACCTATATAACTGCTTAAGCCCAAAGCAAATTTTGGTAAGTGTAAAATTTTATGAGGTTATTTTCTAATTAAACTGCGCTTTACATATTTTTTCCTTTTAGCAATTTTTTTTTACATCATTTTGTTTGAGTTCATGCTATTCTATTATAGAGCACTGTACATGGGTCTGAATTCAACTCAATAAATGGGCATTTTGTTATTTCACTGGTTATTATTCTAAGTGTTGCAATAAGCATATTCATATATGAATCTTAGCCTGAGTCTGAAAATGTCTTTAAGATAAATTCTGGAAGTAGAATTAATGCAACAAAAGATATAAAATTTTGGGATAACAACTTTAAAATTATTAATATTTTCAATAATTTCTACCTTTTTATAAAGCTCATGAAGACTAATATACCTATCAGTCATTTAGAAGAGGTCCATTCTAGAAAAATATATTTTTGATTAAAAATCTATTTGATTTAAATTTATTTAAATATTTAAATATATTCATACTATTTAAATTTATTGATTGAATTGCTAATGAGAATGTATTGGATAGCCATATTTCTGATTTTGTGAATTGTTTATTCATCTTTTTTCCAATTTTTTATTACATAGTAGTCATTTTATTGGGCCCAACAAGAGTTTTATAAATTAAGAATGACACTATATATCTATTATATTGTTGTAAAATTGTCAGTTTTGTTTACCTTTGAACTTTAATATATTTCCTTGACATTTAGAAAGTCAATTTTATGTTATAAAATCCATTGGTTTTTTCCATTGTGAATTCTTTCATTGTTTATAAATTTAGAAAGACTATATAATCACAGATTTCATATTTAACTGAAATGCTTTTATTTGACGTTTTGGTTTAACATTTTAAACAATTGAGAAATAATTTTAGCACTGGATAAAGACAGATATTTGATATCTAGAAGTATTTTATGTTCCAGTATATTCATTCTGGAAACCACTGAATAATGTTGTCAATTTTTATACACTGAATTTTTTCTGAACACAAATCTGATATCTTGATCTGTTTATTGATTTTTACAGCAGTCCACACTTTAAAATATTTACATTGAGCAATACATTTTAATATTTTATAGCTCAAGATTCTGCCAGCTCTTTTTGTTTAAAGGTGTTATGAGTGGCTTATTACAACTCATAAGTATGGTGTGTGTTTTTTTTTGTTTGTTTGTTTTTTGTTTTTTTATGTTTTCAGAGGCTCTACTTAGTCTTTTGGTTTTAAACTAGGATTTTTAGAATTTTATTTATTTTTTAGAATGATCTATTTTACTGTGATCAAATGTGTAACTAATACAAATTTCAAAACTAAACTTTAGAAAAGGCACGTCGGTGAAGTTATATGCCCATTGTCACTCAACAAGCTAGTAAATTATAGATTTGGAATCAGAATTCACATTATAACAATTTTCCAGTCTGATGTTTAACTCATGAAACTCATAACCCTATTGTTTATGGGCTGAAAAAACGTCTCGTTGTGGGGCTTCTTGCTCATAAGGAGGTTTCCCTATGGACTGTGGGACAGCCTCCCTATTGACTTGCAAAAGTTTCTCAAAGCCTTGATCCCAGAAAGAGAAGAGGCTCAGGACAATACCCTTGCCATGTCATTCTGTCTTTGTTAGAGCATAAAATAATCTTGGAAATATCTATTGTGAATGCTAATATAGATATAGTCTCTTTGGGAATAAGCCTAGGTTGAAAGGGGCAGGTTCCTGGAATGTTATGGTGGCCTAATGATATGTCTGTGAAATAAAACAGTTCATTCCAAATCGGTTATTGTTCATGTTTAAGTGATTATAGCAGCGATTTAAGCCAAACTAAATATTCTCTTTCCACAGTTTACTTCAACTCATTCTAATCCTTCTTCACACAAACCTGTTCAGTTTCTATTCTTTTTCTTATGTGAGTATTTGATCATGTGGGCAAAATTTACTGATTGAAAAGAGTGTGGAAACTAAAAAAAGACAAAAGAACAAAAGAGTAAGTACTGTGTGGTTAGTGGGAGGTGGAGGGCTGGATTGATTGCAAGTGTTCTAAGAGAAAAATGACACATCCGACTGGGCATCAGGAATCATTTCTTGCCAATGAAATTTCTGAAGCTGTGGAATCATCTCTAAAAAGAAATGATTGAAGCCTCTTGTCTGAGCCACTTACAATTTCACTTAATAAAGCTTTTGAGAACTCTATACTGCTAGTAAGGGATGATGACTTAGTAAGTCCAGTCCATTGATTCTGTGATAGTCTTGGCATGACCTACTCATGGAATAACTTTATAATCAAATCTAAGACACCCTGTAAGCACTATATAAATTCATGCCTCCAATTTTTGGATGACTATTCAGATATGAATCTGCTGTTTGTAAAATACTTATACAAGAATGACTGTTCTTACATTTGTAAAAAATACTTTTTCCCCACAAAAGAATGTCTTCCTCTATCACGAGAAAAATGATTTGAAATATAAAATACAAAAATAAGCAGAATTTGTCAAGATATAGTATACAACATCGATGATGCTTTGTCTAGCTGTTAGTGTTGTTATTTCAAGACTAAAGAAGAGTGTTAGAAGTTGAATTATTATTTTATCAAAATAAAAGGAAAGGAAGAAGAAAACACTCTCAGTTGACAATTTGCATATCATACTTCAAGGCAATATAATTTAAAACAGCTGATCTAGGCCCAGCGCGGTGGCTCATGCCTGTAATCCCAGCACTTTGGGAGGCCGAGGTGGGTGGATCACGAGGTCAGGAGATCTAGACCATCCTGGCCAACATGGTGAAACCCCGTTTCTACTAAAAAATACCAAAAAAAAAAAAAAAAAAAAAAAAAAAAAATTGTCTGGGTGTGGTGGCACATGCCTGTAATCCCAGCTACTCAAGAGGCTAAGGCAGGAGAATCACTTGAATCCGGGAGGTGGAGGTTGCAGTGAGCTGAGATTACATCATTGCACTCCAACCTGGCTAAAGAGTGACACTCCATCTCAAAATAAATAAACAAACAATAAAACAGCTGATCTAAATGCTCCAATTAGACTGATCCAAAACATTCAAATTAGACTTTACAAGCAAATAAATCAATTCTATCTTGGCTTTAGCATTGCCTCTGGCACCCTGGTAATATGAATATCTGAACAAAATTATAAGAGCCTCCCTTCTGGTGCCTGGGAAACTTATTAACTACTTGACATTCAAGGCGATGACTTCCCAATGTGAAAAGTTACTGCTAATACCTGATATTAGCTTGTTTGGGTTTTGACTAGTTCCTGCAAAAAAGCTCAATTGGCAGTTCCCCTTTTACTAAAGATTGATTCCCTTTCTAAGTCCTTTCAAAATCTAAATTAACCTGGGGATTTTCACCTTGACTTGTTTAGTTGCAAAGAGATATGACATGCAGAAACTTTCCTGTTAACCCATCACATGAGACAGAGTTTGGTTTCTGTAATCGTAAGCTCAGAGCACTATAGAGAGCTTCTAAGTGGTAAAAAGAAAGGAAATTGGAAGGAGGAACTGAAGATATTTTTCTCCTATGAATTAGCACAAATACAGATTTATAGCCTACACATGTGTTTTGTTTTTACTGATGGTTGTAACTAGGGACACCTGTAAGACAGAGCCAAAGGGGAAGAATTAAAAATAAATGGAAGAAAAACGTAATAATAAGCTACATTTCAGAGCTTGATTTGAAGCCTAGTATGTGAGACTTTAAAATTCCCCTTTCCTGGAAATGTTTTATCATTTAGCTTATGTAATTTAGCATACAGCATGAAGGCTGAAATAAAACATTTTAAAAAAGATTCTTTCAGTATTTCCAACGGAAATGTTGAGCTAAGTGTAGAATTTGTGGGATCAGTTAGCTTATGAATAATGATCCTTTATGCTGGCATTGGGAAATCCCTGTTCCCGCAGCTAGTTCAATAAAGCAATTAATATCAATAAATGCTGAAGAAAGCAAATCTCTATTCACTTTTGTCTGGATTAGTTAACATGAGAAAAATCCTATCCCTCTCCCGAAGTATTTAACCTTCTCATAGGAAGACATTCTAATGGAAGGTAAAGTATGTTTTGGCATATGTTTCTCTTGTCATACACCGTCTCATTCCTATAAAGTGATTCACCTTTCTACTACCCCCGGAAATTTTAAATGTGGTTTTCTATGTAGACGAGGATTTTGTGGCAAACTTGTGATGTCAATCTACTGTATCATTTTTCCTAATAAATTAACTCTAAATTTAGCTTCTGTTTAGATGACTTCCTTTAAAGGAAACATAACTTGCAAAATTCAGAATAACATTTCTTTTCTACCGCATGATGATTACACATTCCATGCAGAATAGTTCACATGTATTCAATTTACAGAGGATATTTGAGAAAAAGCAATTTTTGTGTGACATCACATACTTTAGCGAACCTTTTCGCACAGTCTACACAATGATAGGAGGTTTCACCAAGGCAATGGGTGGGGTTTAATCGACCTTATTGATAGATAAGGATTTAGGCATTTGAACTTTCACAGATCAGCATTCAGTAAACCAATGTTAAGAAACAGCCCTGAACTTTTGCTGCATTTGGCAACATTATTTGAGATTTCACACGCAAGCAATAAAAAGCTTAAAAGATATTATCCTGTAGAGTCCAAAAAATGTGGTAATAAGGTAAGAGTTGAAGTGCATTGTTGACATAAGAAACCCCTGGCTCATGCTTGATTTATAACACACACAGTTTCGTCAGAATTGGCATAAATGAGCTCTTCTGACAGTATGGTGATAACATACTGCAAGAATTGAAGCTGCCAATTCTTACACCTTCATTCTACTAGCAAAGAATTTTAAAACACAATTTCAATGTTGCTACAATACAACACTCTTTTGCTGGTTCTCAAAAACTAAAAGACCCATTCTGCCTGCTGCTTATAAATTTGAGAATGGAGAGAAAACTAACTTTGAATGTACCTAACTAAATGTGTGTGTGTGTGCGTGTGTGTGTGTATCTGTTAATTTTATATATACCAAAGTTATAAACAGGTAAAATTTATGGTGAAGTGCCTAATTACCAACCTATAATCAAATGATACTTTAATTTTGAAATAAAGTATAAATTTCAAACCATACCTTAAAATTAAGTATACATTTAAAACCAGTACCTTAAAACCTAAGTAGAGGCTATTATTATTACTCTCATTACACTAGGTTCTTATTATTTGCCATCTTGTCTGTGGGGATTGAATAAGAAAGAAGACAACATTTCTTACAGAAATTACATTTAAAAGTTACATTACAGTAAAGCAAGTAACAGTTTTTTCAGAGAAGTAAAAGTTTATTTTCGCAGTGTTTAAAGGAACACATATTGTGGAGGAAGGGGTATCAGGAGAAAAACATTGAGTATGGAAAAATGAAAGGACCATAACCATAAGCATTTGTTGTTTTTCAACTTCCTCATTAGTGAATTCTTTTAAAGCCTTTTGTGTTTAATTCAGTGAAAAATTACACCTTAAAATATTTTATATATAAATTGAACTATGTTCAAAAGTGGCTAATATTATTAATGGTGTTTATATCAAGGGATAGATAATACATTAAAGAACACTGTGTATTATTTAATTATCAAAGCTTTTTATTTTGAGATAATTGTAGATTTACATGCAGTTGTGAGAAATAAAAATTCCAGAGTACCATTTACCCAGTTTTCCTTAGTAGTAATAACTTGCATAACTATAATACGAAATCACCAAGCAGGATATTTACACTGATACAATGCACTGATCCTACTCAATTTTTCCCAGTTTCACTTGTACTCATGTGTGTGTCTGTGTATGTGTGTGTGTGTTTAGTTTCATAAAACTTGGTTACATACGTAAGCTCATATACCCACTACCATGGGAAGGATACTGAACAGTTCCATCATCTCGCTCATCTCTCATGTGGCTCTTTTATAATAACACCCACCTCGTCTTCTACTCTACCCCCATCCTCACCCTGACAGTCACTAAACTGTCCCCACTTTCTACAATTTTGTCATTTCAAAAATGTTATATTAATGGAATCATACAGTATATAAACTTGATATTAGGTTCTTTTCACTTGACAGAATTCACTGGAGATTCGTCTCTACTTGTGTGATATCCACAGTTAATTTCTTTTTATTGCAAAGTATATTCCATGATATCAATGTACAACCATTTGTTTAATCATTCATCTATTGAAGGACATCTGGGTGTTGTTTTGTTTCTAATTTTTGGATATTATGCCAAGTATCTAAAGACATTCCTGCTGTCTCTCTGTCTTTGATTTCTTGTTTGAATCCATTATGTTCAGAGAGCATACTCTGTATGAGTTAATTCTTTTAAATGTGTTGAGGCTTGCTTTATGGTCCAGGACAGGGGTGCTTAAAAAAAGAAAGTATATTCTTCTGCTATTGGTTGGCTTGTTGTATATGTGCCAATGAGATCCTGTTGGCTAACTGCATTGTTTAGATATATATCCTTGCTGATTTTCTGTGGAGTCATTCTTTCATTTGCTGGGGTGCTGGGAGAGGAGGGTGTTAAATCTTTAACTGTAATTGAAGATTTGTTTATTTCTCCTTTAAGTTCTATCAGATTTTGTTTCATCTATATCCAGAGTGTCTTCTTTGGTGCATATACATTTGAAATCATTGTTATGTCTTCCTGGTAGATTGATCTTTTATTATTTTGTAATGTCCCTTTTTATCTCTAGTAATTGTCTTTGCTCTGAGGTCTGCTTTATCTGATGATAATACAACCACTCTTCCTTTTTGTTTTGGTAGTATTTACACAGGTATGTCTTTCTCGATCCTTTTATTTTTAACCTACCTATGTTGTTAAATTTGAAATACATTTCTTTTAAATGCCATATAATTGGGTCTTTTTAAATCAATTATATTGATCTCTACCTTTCAATTGGTGTGTTTAGATTGTTTACATTTGTTATAATTATTGATACATTAGACCTTAAATCTGCCTTTTTATTATCTATTTTCTGTTTGTTGTCTCTATTTCTTGGGTCTCTGTTTTGTTGTTCTTGACTTCCTATAGGTTACTTGGATTTTTTTTTTTAGGTTTACATCTTGATTTATTTTGAGCATATCTCTTTGTTTAGTTTTCACAGTGGTTGCTTTAGTTATTATAATATACATATGTGGCTTATCACAGTCTAATGATATCAACATTTTACCACTTTCAGTAAATGGCAGAAACCTTACCTTCATATATGTCCTTTTTCCTTTCCTACTTTTAAGTATTATTGTCTTGCATATCAGATGGTGTTATATTTTAATTGATCTTAAAATATGGCTTATAAAACTAATGAGAAGGACAGTCTATTGTATGTACCCATATATGTCTCTGAGAGGAGAAGGGAAGTCTCAGGACCAGTAGGAAAAGGAAAAGGGAACATTCTTGCTGTCAGCCTGGTTCCTGATTAATTGGCCTTGCTGTGCTGACCTACTTTCCTGAGGTTGTTGACAGGACAATCCAGAGAAGGAACGTACCCACCTAGGCCACCTTCTGTGGTTAGGTTGATGGTCAGGAAATGTAGGACTGAGTCATTGTCTTCTGTTGGGTGTAGGTCACAAGACACTCTGTTCTTTTTTTTTTCTGTAATCCCGGAGTCTCTAATCAGTTTTCTTTCTTTCCACCTTTCACCGTTTCCCATTTGATCTCCTACTGCATTATTTCCAGAGTTTGTCATTGTACTTAGTGGAGAGGAGGAGGGCGATGTAAGTCTACATTATCTTATCCAGATGGGATGTACCACACAGTGTATTTTAGCATATAAAAGATTTCTTTTCAGAAGTTGATAAAAGCCATATTCTAACAGTTTGTTATAGGAATGGTAGAAATAAAGAAATATGGGGAATAAGAAGCTGGTGAGATAAGAATAGGTCTGATGCTGCCGAGTATGCAAAACATTAATTGAAAATGATATTTCAGTCACAAGCAGTTTTATACCATAAATAGGAAACAGCCCATATATCATTTACATAAAGGAAAAAGAGGAATCAGAAACTGGATATTTTGACAAGTGTCAAGACAGCAGTAACATACTGTTTGTGTTAGTTTTGGTAATTTCCTTAATCTTTCAAAGCCTGGTCAGAATAAGCTAATGTGAATTAGCTGCCAATGTAATAAAAAATTGTTGTCCTATAATTGTTACTTTTTGTCACAATTTCAAAAGCTTTATTTCTGAACTGATTCAACAGTTCAATAGATGAAGAATAGCATAGACAACTATAAGGAAATGAATAAAATTGGAGAATGTATATTAAGTATACATGAAGACTTAATAAATCTAGAGAAATTGAAACAAATAGGTTAGAAAATTAACAAAACGAAATAGAGAAGTCACAAATATAGGGTCAACTGTTATGTGATGCAGGTGGTACTGCAATGTAATGAAAAATAATCTTAAATAACGTTGAATCGATTTTGTATTCAAATATAAAGAAAAGGAACTTTAACCAGTACTTCACAGCATATTCAAAGACCAATTCCAGATGGCTCATAATCTACATTTGAAAGTTAATACACTGCAGATAACAGTAAAAGGTTTTCATGAACTTGAGACAGGTAAAAATTTCTCAAGCAGAATAAAAAAGTATTAAGACAAAGATTTGTAATTTCTACTAAATTAAGACTTAAAACTTCTGTTCATCATAAGACAATATGAAGAGTGAAAAGGCAATCCATGGAGTGGGAGAAGAAATTTGCAATGCATATATTTAACAATGGACTCTTATCTAGAATGTATAAAGGACTCTTACAAATTGAGATAAAAAAGACAGACGACCCAATTGAAAAATTGTCAAAAGACTTGAACAACACTTTACAAAAGAGATTGTCAGAATGGTCAATAAGCATATGAAAAGTTCCCCAACTTCATTATTCATCAAGGAAATTAAAATTAAAATCAAAATGAGATTACTACACACCCACCAGAATCACCAAAATGAAAAAAAAGAAAAGTTGGAAATATCAAATGATGGCAGAAGTGTGTTGCAACTGGAATTGTTATACACTATACCTCGTAGTATAAATTAGTTCAGTCATTTTGTAAAAATATTTGGTACTACCTATTAAAAGTGAACATGCACACAATTCTGTAAACCCAGCAATTCCATGCCAGTTAGCATATGCACATACATGCACTGAAATACATGCAGAAGAATTCATAGCAGTTTTGTTCATCACAGACAAAAACAGGAAACAACCAAAATGTCCATCAACAGAAACATAAGCAAACAACCTGTATTATATTTACATACAGAAATACCATAGAGCTATTTTTTTCAAAAAGAATTACTGTCACATACAACATGATAGACAAAATGTTGAGCAAAAGAAGTCAAACCATAAAAAGTACAGTTCATATAATTCCATTTGTTTAAAAAAAGCAAAATATGCAACAGTTTCTATAACAAAATTCAGAATATTAGTTTAAGTTTGGGTATTTAGTTTCTGAGAATGAACATGATGGAGGCTTCTGAGTACTTCACTGTGTAAGATTTATTAAGCTAGACACTTAAGATTTATGCATTTTAGTGGTATTTATACAATGGTCAATTAAAATATTGATGGTAAAAATGTACCTACTTTTACCCAAAATCTATATCACAACTACTTGCCAATGACAAAAAAATGTGTAGAGAAAAGAGTCAGTAATACTTTTAAAGCATTATGTTATTCATACCCTTTATCAAAAATACACAACTGAGAAAAATACAGGTGATTAGAAATCAGGCAATTCGAAATTTGTCAAGAATCTTCTTTATACTGACTATAAATGTAGTGCATCACTTAACAATTTGGCATCAATTTTCTCATCTGTAAAATGTAAATTAAAATACCAGCTTCAATCAAAATCATATCAGTGGTAGTATTTGAAGTTGACATGGAAAGTGTTATAACATTTAAAACAAATACAATTTAAGGTAGTTAATTCATGTTATTGAAGCAATATCATGATGTGCTTGGGAATAAATAAAATGGTAAGAAGAATTTCAGGTATGCTGGAGAAGATACTTAGAAGGCAAAATGGAGAAGGTGTAATTGACCAGTCTTTTGAGAGATTTCAATTCAGTTTATACAATTGAGTATAGGACATTTCCACTTAAAGGATGACTCCATAGTCCTGCTAAACCCATTTGATCTAAAACTGATCTCTTTGTACACAATATGGGCTGCCTGATTCTGGTTCCTCTTATATGTATTCCAGTGAATTTCTGTTTCCCCAGATGTTCCACCTTCTAACCTCAGTATCATTCTTATCTCTTCCCTCATCCTTTACCACTGCAGCCCAACAAGTTCTTCTCACTTGCTGCTCAGAAAAGTGCATACATTGAGAACAGCAGGAAGTGCAGCAGAGAAAAGAGTTTAATTGTCACAGGGCCAGCCAAGCAAGGAGACAGGAGATATTTCTCGAATCTTCCTCTCTGAGAATTCAGAGGCTGGGGTTTTAAAGGGTACTTTGGTGGGGAGGGGGCTGGGGAACTGAAACAATGGGTTGCCTGGAAATGAAATCACAAGGGTGACAAACCTGCTGGTGGGTCAGTACCCAGCTGAGGGTGCAGGACAGGTTGAGTCAGTCCTTAGTGTGGAACACAGGTTCAAGTGGAATCTCTCAGTCTTTCAAAATGCTACATCTGAAAAATATCTTAAAGATTAGTCCTTTGGGTCTCATAATAGTGATGTTATCTGTAGGAGCAGTTGGGGGAGTTATACATCTTGTAACCTCAGTTACATGACTCTGGGACACTAAACAAGCTAAGCAAGCAATGGATGGCTATTGTTTAACAATCCCTATTCCTTAGCAAAGTTCAGGCCCCTACCATCATTCTAAACTTGTGGTCTTTTACTCCTTTTCACAAATTACAGTTTTTATCTTTGAACAAGGAGGAAATCAGCTCAAGCAAAGGACCATGATGGCCTCCACACCATAATGAGCAAAAGCAATTTAGCCTGGTAGGTGCAAGATGGAGTCAATTATGTCAAATTTCTTTTACTACTATAATCTTTGAAAGGCAGTTTCATTATCTCTTTTCACAACAACCACAAATCATTTTCATCTTACCTCCTAATCTTTTACATCATCTACTTTTTTTCTCTGTCCTGTCACGACCTAATTAAGACCACTGTCATGTCTCATCAAAATTGATATCATAAAATCAAAAACAAGTTAGTTACTTCCTAAACACAATGGGGGTACAGGCATTGCATAAATACATTCATTCAAAATGGAAGCAATTGGCCAAAACAAAGGGGCTACAGTCTCCATGCCAGTCAAAAATCCAGTGGGGCAGTTAAATCTTAAAGTTCCAAAATGATCTCCTTTGACTCCATATCTCACATCCAGGTCACACTGACTCAAGAGGTGGGTTTCCAAGGTCTTGGGCAGCTCCACCCCTGTGGCTTTGCAGGGTACAGCCCCTCTCCTAGCTGTTTTCATGGGCTGGCATTGAGTGGCTGTGGCTTTTCTAGGTACACAGTGCAAGTTGTCATTGGATCTACCATTTTGGGGTTTGGAGGACAGTGGCCCTCTTCTCTCAACTCCACTAAGTAATGCCCCAGGGGGATTCTGTGTGGCAGTTTCACCCTACATTTCCCTTCTGCACTGCCCTAACAGAAGATCTCCATGAGGGCACTGCCCCTGCAGCAAACTTCTGCCTGGACATCTAGACATTTCCATACATCCTCTGAAATCTAGGTGGAGGTCTCCCAAACTTAATTATTGACTTCTGTGCACCCACAAGCCTAACACCACAAGAAAGCTGCCAAGGTTTGGGGCTTGCACCCTCTGAAACCACAAGTGAGCTGTACCTTGGACCCTTTTAGCCATGGCTAGAGTGGCTGGGATTTAGAGCACCAAGTCCCTCGGCTGCACACAGCAGAGGGGCCCTGGGCCCAGCCCACGAAACCATTTTTTCCTGCTAGGCATCTGGTCCTGTGATGGCAGGGGCTGCCACAAAGATCTCTGACGTGGCCTGGAGACATCTTCCCCATTGTCTTGATGATTAACATTCAACTCCTTGTTACTTATGCACATTTCTTCAGCAGGCTTGAATTTCTTGTCAGAAAATGGGTATTATTGCATCATCAGGTTGCAAATTTTCCAAAGCTTTCTGCTCTGATTCCTCTTGAATGCTTTGTTGCTTAGAAATTTATTTGGCCAGTATACTAAATCATCTCTCTCAAGTCAAAGTTCCACAGATCTCTAGGGCAGGGGCAAAATGCCACCAGTCTCTTCATATAGCAAGAGTAAACTGTACTCCAGTTTATAAAAACTTCCTCATCTCCATCTGACACCACCTCTGCCTGGACTTTATTATCCATATCACTATCAGCATTTTGGTCAAAGCCTTACAACAAGTCTAGGAAGTTTCAAATTTTCCCACATCTTTCTGTCTTCTGAGCCCTACAAGTCTCTAGGAAGTTCCAAACTTTTTCACATTTTCCTGTCTTCTTCTGAGCCCTCTAAACTGTTCCAACCTCTGCCTGTTTCCCAGTTCCAAAGACACTGTCACATTTTTGGTTATCTTTACCATAGCACCCCACTACCTTGGTACCAATTTACTGTATTAGTCTGTTTTCATGTTGTTAATAAAGACATACTCAAAACTGGGTAATTTATAAAGGAAAGAGTTTTAATTGACCCACAGTTCCACATGGCTGGGGAGGCCTTACAATCACGGTGGAAGGCAAAGGAGAAGAAAGTCATGTCTTACATGGTGGCAAGAAAGAGAGAACTTATGCTGTGGAACTCCCACTTACAAAACCATCAGATTTTGTGAGACTTGCTCACTACCATGGGAACAGTATAGGGGAAACTGCCCCCATGATTCAATTATCTCCACCTGGCCCTACCCTTGATATTTGGGGATTATTACAATTCAAGGTAAGATTTGGATGGGGACACAGCTAAAGCATATCACGCTCTTTGAAATTCTGTAACTCTTTACTCCACATATAGTTATAGTGGGCTTTCAGCAGGATGAAGTTGTAAATGTGAAGAAAAAAAAAACTGAGAAGTCAACAGAGGAAAGTAGTAGTGTCAGAGAAATCATTGGAAAGGTGGGAGAGGGCATATCGGTGAATTCTTGGATGGGAAACAACATTGCCAGGCAATCCAAGTTATGCTCTGAAGTAACAAAGGAAGGCATCTGAGGAAGGGGTGGGGTTGGGGGAAAGACAGAAAAAGTAGTGCTGATGAGAAAAGCAAAACAAGATCCTCTTCCTTTATTGAACTGCACAGAGTTGGTGTGAATGCTTTTGAAAACAAGCGGAGTAGAATTTCATAAAGATGGGATTAATGGTGTTTTCCAAGAATAAAAAGTGGCCTGTGGAGAGTAGGAGATATAGAGATTATTGAATAACTATTGGGAAGGTACATCACAATCATATTGAACTCAAGTGGAAAGAATGGCCTCCTCTGTAGTCAGGAAAAAGGAGATAAAAGAAATTCATAAACCCAGAAATTTAGCAACATAGACATAAAAAATTAGCCAAGGAATGATTACCTAGTTTCATATGCCAATTACTGTATTAAGATTAAATATTCTTTTTTGTTAATAATTTTAATAAAAATTTTACTATTTGAATATCCCTTAAAAGTTCTAGTTAGGGTATCATAAGCTAGAAACATGTGTGTATTATTTTCTGAAACATATTATTTTGGGGATAAAACATGTTATGTAAATCAGGATAGGTTATGTTATATTGCATTTACAAATAGCCCCAAATCTCAGTGACCTGTATATTCATTGATTTATGTTACATTTCCATTATCAGTAGAGAATGCAAATTCATCCTACATCCTCAGGTACCCATACTACAAAAGCTCTATCTTGACAGATCTTTCATGATCATGATGACAGGGATGGTCATCACACACTCGTTCTCAAAAGCTTTCCCTAGAAATAACCGATGCCACTGCCACCTGAATTTCATGGGCTAGAACAAATTGTGTACTCATGCCCAGTTCCAAAAGGCAAGGAGAAGTGAGATTCTACTAAATGCTTGCATAAAGAAACAACTAGAATATTTGAATGGCCTTAAATAATGATAACTTTGAATGGGTGACAACAAGTAGGATAGTGAAAAATCTTATTCTGAGCCTTCTATTTAATAAA
Organism: Chlorocebus sabaeus; assembly: GCF_047675955.1. Lineage (NCBI taxonomy): Eukaryota > Metazoa > Chordata > Mammalia > Primates > Cercopithecidae > Chlorocebus > Chlorocebus sabaeus. The sequence continues at coordinate 33,188,003 of NC_132913.1, read as the reverse complement.
ATGGCACTAAGAAGATAGGGCAAGGAAGAAAACTTAGTCACTGAGAAGTGGAATGAGATACCAATGTGAAATAACTAGTAATTGGCACAGCTACAACTGAGTTTCAATGTCTGAATCTTCCTTGTGTAGCATATATCATTTTTAAGTGTATAACCTACTTCCTCCTCTTTCACAGACTTTATAAAAAGACGTGTACATTCATATTTCTGTGGCAATCTGTAACATGCTAACCTTTGCTTTGTCTCTTTTCATTCTCTCCTCTTCGAGAAAGTTGCCAAAATAAAGGGATATATTAAAGGGTATCTTGTACATCAAGCCATCTTGGTTTTATAGGTATATTGTTATCGCTATATTTAAGAGAACTTTAGTTATCTTTGGGGTATATATTTTTTCAATATTAAAGAAAAAAAGGGCTAGGCATGGTGGTTCATGCCTGTAATCCAAGCACTTTGGAAGGCCAAGGCAGGATGATCACTTGAGGCCAGGAGATTGAGACCAGCCTAGACACTATAATGAGACCCCATCTCTACAAAAAATAAAAAAATTAGCCAGGCGTGGTGACACATACATATAGTCCCAGCAACTCACAAGGCTGAGGTGGAAGGATCATGTGAGGCCAGGAGTTAGAGGCTGCAGTGAGCTATGATCATGCCATGGCGCTGTAGCCTGGGCAACAGAGGGAGGGGCCCTATCTGGAAGGAAGGAAGGAAGGAAGGAAGGAAGGAAGGAAGGAAGGAAGGAAGGAAGGAAGGAAGGGAGGGAGGGAGGGAGGGAGGGAGGGAGGGAGGCAAGCAGGGAGGGAGGGAGGAAGAGAGGGAGGAAGGGAAGAAGGGAAAGGAAGAGAGAAAGAAAGAAAGAGAAAAAAGAAAAACAGTGTCTTCCCTCCCCTAGAAAGAAAGCAGTTTGCTCAACCTGTTTAATTGAGATGGATCAACTTTATGACAAACAAAGACTTTTAACTAAAAGTGTAATCTATAAAGACAATAAAATAAATGATGTTTGACTCATACTCTGCATTGTCTATGGAGTGAAACTTAAGCGTCATGCTATGCCTGTCATTACAAATCCCCAGCTGGAAATGGCAAGACAATCACCTGCCTAAACACTGATTCAAAAACAACTGCTCTCAGGATTCTGTCTAGCTTTATCATTTCAAGAGTAAGAGATAGGATTATTCAATCTTAAAAAAATCACTTCCACATTTAGAAAATAATGCCACATACTGGGAATATCCACTTTCTATACCCCTTTTCTACCAAAAAGTTTATAAGAGATTTAACTGTGATACTTAATCAATCACAATTTGCTAATGATATCAAAGCGGCAGATTCAAGTGCACTTTAGATCATTTGAAAAGCTTTCTATTTTTCATGTACTCCTTTTGTCTGGTGTAGAATAACCTTTAAAACTGTCTCATCCCCCTCTTTAGTAAAAAGACAGAGACTAATCACAAATGGGAACTGATTGCTGTTCACCAAACTTGAAATAAAATGCAGGTCTAAAGCTTTATATGCAGAAAAGATGGAATCCTCTTATCTCATATTGAATATGATTGCTATCTCCCCACCCTTTGACATCCATTACCATATTAAGGCATCTTTACAGAGAAAAGAAGAAAGTACAGATTTATATTTGATAGTCATGTTAGTTCTACTAAATACTTCTTTAATTTTTGTTTGTTTTACCTGATTTAATTGGTCTCCAGCACACCTCTTCTTTCTTCAACCCATCTTCTCTAAATATCCTTAGAAACTGTTGCCATTGGCATAGTTTCTACCTGAAAATAATTTAAATTTCTGGGTTATGTACAGGAAATGTTGCTTAATTACCAGTTCCTGAGTGACTTGCCACTTTTGAGAAATGCGTGAGCCCAGAACTCTCTACTCACTCTCCATATCAGAGTTTGCACCCTGGGTTTTTTGGGCTGAAGTGTGTGTGTGTGTGTGTGTGTGTGTGTGTGTGTGTGTATTCTGAACATATAAACACTAAACATATTTATCTATCAAAATTTATAAACCAAGAGATGTAATAGAACCTCCCAAATTATTGTTTTCTCTTGATCATAGTCAGAAGGCCCACAGTTCTTTGAGAAAAGTTTCCTGCCTCATGTGGCAACTACAGCCTTCAACTAGGGCTTGTGCTTTGCGGTTTTGTTCACCTCGCTTTCTTTACTCATGAGTGTTTCTTTCTGACTTCTAGAAGCATTTCAGTTTATCACCCTGTTCTATATAAATCAATTACTTGTTTGGCAGTGCTAAAGCTGGAATTGTGTCCCCACGAAATTCAAATGTTGAAGCCTTAAATCCCAGTACTTCAGAACATGACTGCATTTGACGATGGGCCTTTAAATAGATGATAAAGGTAAATGAGGCTGTAGGGAGGGTTCTAATTTGACCTGACGGATGTTCTTCTGAGACAGGTAATTTTGGATACACAGAGCGATACCAAGGGTGGGTGTGCAGAGGGATGAGCACGTGAAGAGGCAGCAAATAGGCAGTCATCTGGAAGTCAAGGAATGTGGTCTCAGCGCAACGAAACCCACTGACACTTTGACCTTGGACTTCCAGCCTCCAGAACTGTGAGAAAATAAAATTTGTATTGTTGAAGCCTGTCTGTAGTATTTTGTTATGTCAGCTGTAGCAAACTAATACATTCAGCATCACACTGAAAGAACTGAATAGCTTTTCACAAATATGGAGAATTAGGATTTTGTTTTTCACCTAATGGGATGGCATAATTTAACATTTAGGATATGATATGCTTTACAAGCACCTTTGAGGTTCTTAAAGACCCAAAAAGAAAAATAAAGTTTGGACCATTGCCCTTTCAAAGGGTCTGAAGTGCAGGCAAAGAATAGATATGCTTTATTTACTAGTAAACCAAGGACAGACAACTGAAAGACTGATTTCAAATATGAGCCCCAAAACAACAGTCACAAGGAATGAAGCTGCTGATTTACCGTAGAGCTGCTTCTTCTATGGACAATATTACATTGATACTTCAGAAGGAGTAAATTTTTATTAATGTAAAAAATAAAGTTAATGATTCCTCTGAAAAACTTAGATGTCAGCTGGTTGAGAAACTTAGGGCAAGAGGGCAACTAGCCAGTTACTTAACCGTTGTTTATTATTCAGAAAACAGAAATGAGAGAAGTCTGACTTCTCATTCCTCCTTTCTCTCTCTTTGCCTCACTTCATCAACTAGGGATCTGTTAGATTCACCCCCTTGGCTACGTTTCAACTAGTCAACTCCAACCTTACCCACATCCTGAGCATTTCTGGTCACTGCCAAAGATGCATACTCTCACACCTGCTCATCTAACTTCTTCCTTATTTTCCTTGTGATTTCTCTCCTTTGGTAGTTTTTTTTCCCTGTTTCTTTTTTCAAAACCTTTCTAGCCTCTAAAATACCACACTCGAGCAAATCAACTTCTTAGCAGAGCTGGCTACATAATCTGGGGAAGGAAGGCCTGTGTCAAATAAAAATGAGGGCACTAGCTTAGAAAGCAGAAAAATGTAAAGCTAAAGGCACTAGAATACAAAGCCTTTTCATTTTAAAATATCTTATTACCAATAAAACACAGTGGGGAGGCCAGGTATGAGAGCTCATATCCCAGCACTTGGGGGAGGCCAAGGCAGGAGAATTTCTTGAAGCTAGGAGTTCAAGATCAGCCTGGGCAACATAAGGAGACCTGCATATCAACAAAATTTTTTTAAAATTAAAAAAAAATTAGGCAGTGCAGTGGCATATGCCTAGCTACTCAGGAGGCTGAGACTGGAGGATCACTTGAGCCCAGGGGTTTGAGGTTACAACAAGCTTGAGCTATGATTGCACCACTGTACTCCATCCTGGACTTGTCTCTTAAATAAATAAATATATATTGTCATATATATATATCTCATATATAATATATATCTCATATATATGTTTAAGAGACAGTCCCAGGATGGAATACAGTGGTGAAATCTTATATATCACGATAAAAGTAATACGATACATGAGTAAAAACAAACTTACAAATTGCAAAAACTAATATTTTAGTATAACTTTATAACACGCAATAAATAATATTTTATCAATATGATATCTTGATTGATCATAAGATTTTCCTGGCTTGCTTTTCTGAAAATTTATACATTAAGTCATCAAAGTTTATATGTTTAACAACTTATTTTCAATTGACAAAATTGAAAATGATGTCATTCACTCTTGGCAAATAAAGGTTGCAAAATTTTTTGATGATTTTTAATTTTGAGAAGGATATTTCTGCTGATACAACTGTTCCTAGAACAGTTCAGTGTATTTTATAGGCTGTGATGACATTGTAATGAATTTCTTACAAATTATTTTGAAATATAAATTTTGGTACATCTATAGCTAGTGATTCTTAAGGAAGAGTTTTTCTTGAGGTATTTAACTTGATACAAATCTGTTCTGTGTAAGTCTGTTACAACTTTAATATATAAATGTAATGTAATTAATATATAAATATATGCATTTAAATGTAAATTTATACAACAGCATTTTAATTTTTCCACCAATATTTCCTATAACTTGGTGGAGATTGTACAGGAAACCAAAAGCGGATTTAAGCATTGTATATAATTCAAAAGTTCAAAACACACATGAATGTTTTTTATAGCTGTAGCTTCGGTTACAGGAAAAATAATTTTAAAATTCCCTTCGTCGTTAATAATTAATTGATTCAAAGCTTCATATGAAAATAGCGTCCTTTCCTGTAGATTATGACTATCTTAAATGTAACTTCTATTAAGTCTGTGGATATGTGCTTTGAAATTGTGGCAGTTTTTAAAACCAGAGGTTATAAACTCTTTGAAGAATTTCAATATTTCTGTGATATTCTTTATTTTAATGTCTACACATACACTTTTATTTTGTATGAATTCACTGGCAAAGTATAGTGCATGGGCACTAACAGTTCCTGTACTGCTGCTCAGGGTGAAGAGTATTTGTGCAGATGCTTCCGATCCAGGCTGCAGGTCGTGGCACTCCTCAATCCAAGCCCTCCTCTTTCAAGGAACGGCAACCCCTGCCAGACTTCTGTGATTATGGTGGCTGCTGTTCACACTCTTGCCACTGCCAGTTTGGATCATGGTCTCCATCTGGCCAACGCCTTGAGGCAGTCATGGACGTAAAATATTAGCTTCTCCCAAAGTCCTTTTCTCCTCAGCTCTTTGTCTAATTCAGCTGAAACACCATGTATTCAGTTGCCCAAACCTGAAATCCAGGCATTTCTTTCACTCTTCTCTCTTGTGCATCTTGTCTATCAATATCTAAATCTTCTTATTTTCCATATTACTCAAATGGTCAGAAGCATTTGACATTGAGCATATCTAATGTATAAATACACTTCCTCAATACCCTTTTTTTTTCAAGGGTGGAGTGCAATGGCACGATCTTGGCTCACCACAACCTCTGCCTCCCGGGATCAAGTGATTCTCCTGACTCAGCCTCCCAAGTAGCTGGGATTACAGGCATGTGCTACCATGTCCGGCTAATTTTGTATTTTTAGTAGAGATGGGGTTTCTCCATGTTGGTCAGGCTGGTCTCGTACTCCTGACCTCAGGTGATCCACCTGCCTTGGCCTTCCACAGCCTCAATACCTTTAGAACATTACACTCTCTTTCCTTTTCTTTACATTTACTAAGCACTCCTTCTCAATCTCCTTTGTTTTTCCCTCTGCTTCTCTTGAATGCCTAATGCTGGAGTTACCACAGTTCACTCCTCAGCCCTCTTGTTATCTTTACTTATATCCAATTATTTGTTATCTCATCCATACCTAGCTTTAGAGATTGTCTCTATGCTGACGACCATTACATTTATGTCTCTTACCCAGGTATCTTTCTAAACTGCAAATACATCAAATACATATCTCTTTCTCTTTTTGGATATTCAGTAGATACCCCTAACTGCTTGGAGATACAACTCTTCTCACCACTTTCACCCCTATGACCCCAGACTCTTCTCTTCATTTTTCACTTGAGATCTATACCTCTAAAACACTGCATATTTTGCTTATTTGTTGATTGATGCTAGTGTTTCTTTTTCTTGCTAAGGAGAGACGGCTGACAATTTCATTCATCAATGAATCTCAAATACCTAGAGCAGTGCCTACCACGTTATCATATTTTAGGTGCTAAATAAATATCTGTTTTTTTTTTTTTAATCAATACAGCCTCTTCAACTTCTCTAATATCTCCTGTTCTCTTTCCCACCTTCAGCTACCCTAACTCAGACAACAACATTTTTAGTTTAGTTTACTAAACTGAACAGCTGCCGAATTCTTCTTCTGCTCTACAGTCTTAATCTCTATACATCCATTTTCTACTGACAAAGAAAGTCCTTTGACCAAAACTTTAAGCAGGCTCTTCTTAGTTCTCTGTTTGACTAGGCTGGAGTTTAGCCTTTCCTCTCTGCCCTTGTAGAACCCACTTTAAGCAAAAATCCTGCTAGGTCAATTTAGCAAAAATCCTCTACCCTTGGTATCTGACCACTCTATCTTACCAGCCTGGTCTCTCTTTAGCAAGAATTCCATGGACTCAGTCTGGCAAGACTCTCCCTTACACCTGAGTTTGCTCTCAGTAATTCTCCATCCACTCTCCCCGACCCTACTGCTTGGCTATTAACCCCCGTGTATCCTTGTTAGAGTCAGAGTTGAGTCCAATCTTGATCTCCCACTGCAAGACCCCGTTGCAGTGTTCCCTATACCTATTACAATGCTTTGCCTTTGGAATAAAATTTGCCTCACCCTCTTTAACAAGCTTCGTGAATAATTTTTTTCTTTAACACTATAATCAGAACTGACTTCTAAAAATAGCGACCATATCCTCTTCTGCTTGAAGTTTTCCAATAGCATAGTATTTTCCTTAATGTATAAAGAGCCACAATTATAGTTTGATTTAAAGACGTCATCAAGTTGCAATCTATCAATTTCCAACAATATCTTCCAGGAGATTTCTTAATTTTATACAACCGTGTTTGAGTAACTTTTAAAATCCAAGTATGAGATTTGTCCTATTTCTTAATGACAAAGTTTTATGTTACGTAAAACAGAATTTTTTTGTGATACTAGAAAAAGTACATTTCAGTAGGGTGATGAAAATAGTCTTCATTTGTGCAAAGTTTCCATTAGCTACGTAGACTAGTGCTGTTTAATTGGGATGGAATTGGTGACAAGAAGTTCTAGGTTATCAATGTACAATGCAAAAATGTATACTGTGAAGGAAATATTCTTTATGGTCAAATAGAGCAGCCACCAGTCATAGAGGCTATTGAGCACTTGAAATATGACTAGTGCAACTGAGGAGCTGAATTCTTCAATTTTATTTAATTTTAACTTAATTGAAATAACTGTAGGGTGCTAGTGGTTGGCATATTGAACAGTACAGTTCTAGAGATTCTATATTAGATATATGTTATAGAATATATATTCTGAATCGGGACATAGATTAATGGACATTTTCAAACTTACATTGCATCTGGGTATATATCAATAGACTTGTAGGTTGCTCACTGGTCAATCATGGTGCAAGAGTGAAACTCTTTTCAAAGTGTCATTTTTATAAATCTGAATTTCTCTGGAAAGAAAATTATGAAATTTACTCCAGAACTGTGAAAATTAGGCTATTTGAATTATAGTTCTTCATTATTTTGGTATGCAAAGTGTGACATGATGTAAACCTACACCATTGGGTGTGTGTATATGCTTATAATTATGTCATCAGTTTACCATGTTTATCTAAGAGAAATAGCTATTTTAGAAATGCAGATTAAAATAATTACTGTAACAGTCTGTTGCCATCCATTCTATTACTGCACAGGTGTAACTTTATATAATTTCATAGGACACAATAATGATGAAAATAAAAAATGTGTCAGGAAAGGAAAGTATGGGGTAGGATTTTTTTTTTTTTTTATTTACAAACTACAACTCCGATATTGTTAGAAGTAACATTTTTACAGTTGAGGAAAAAACTAGCTATTTTATAATGTACTATTTGTCATTGAAACGGACCTAACTAATATTTAAGATTTGAAAATATATACAAGTTATTTCATTACCCTGTTAATATAGGTACTGTTAGGTGATTATAATTTGGAAAAGTAATTTCAAATGTTACAATAAAAACGTATTAATATTGATGAAGTAGAAGAGCAGTTATTTTACTATCATTTTATAATTTATGCCTATGACATCTGTTATCTCCTTAGCTATTCAAATAAGTAAGTCTACCACCAGGAGTCTGGACACTTACTTCTAGGTGTTTTGTCTTTTGATAGGATAGATAATCTCTAAGATTCTAGATTTTAATTTTTGTCCCAAACAGACATATTCTTCATGAATGTATATACTTTAAACAAAACAAATGGCATACTTTACCACTTAACAATGTACTCTTGAATGAAAGTGGGATAATGATGATGATGATGATTATTATTGTTATTTTGAGATGGAGTTCCTGTCACCAGGCAGGAGTGCAGTGGTGCAATCTTGGCTCACTGCAACCACCGCTTCCCAGATTCAAGCGATTCTCCTGCCTCAGCCTCTTGAGTAGCTGGGACTACAGGTGCACGCCGCCATGACCAGCTAATTTTTGTATTTTTAGTAGAGGCAGGGTTTCACAATCTTGGCAAGGATGGTCTTGATCTCTTGACCTCGTAATCTGCCTACCTTGGCCCCCCAAAGTGCTGGGATTACAGGCATGAGCCACGATGCCCACCCTGAAATTGGAATTATTTTTAAATATTACATTTTAAAAGACAAAACAAAGTATAACAAGAGTAAATCCAAATTTTATATATGCATATATAACTATAACTATATATATATTTAGTTTCTCATTAATACCTAATTCTTATAAATGCTTTCTTTTAACAGGATCTTTATCCTGCCTACTGTGACAAATTATTTAATGCAACTTAAAAAAAAAGTACATAAAATATCAGTGTACAAATAGAAAAAGAAAATTGAAAACTACAAGAAGTTGGAAAAATTAAATATTTCAAAAACTTAGCATTATATAGTTATTGTAATTGAGCCATAAATTCTGCTTAACATTTTCTAGAAATAAAAATATTTTTAAAAAATGTAAAAGGAAGCCCAAAATATCACAAACATAGAATGTTATAAATGGTTACAGTATTGGAATGAAAGGAGATGAGTAATTTGACATTTATAATCTTGTCCTTGTCTGATAGTAAAATATACAGTTGTCTGTGATAATAGAAATTTAACTTCTCAGAAACTTAATTCTGAAAGTTACTTATGAATGATCTTTACGTGAGCAATATTGAACAACATAATGGAAAATTTCTTTGATAGTGTTTTTTCAGAATAGACAAGAATGTACTTTATGTGACCATTTTATTTGAATGTTTTATTCTTGGGAAGTAGGCTAATATGTCCAGGCATATGGATTTCTGCTTCTAAAATGGTTTTTCAAACAGCTTAGAAATTAAAAGCGAAGTAAATAGTGAGTGTCTCGGCCATCCTGTCTTAAATATAGATTCTCTAAGCTATACTTTCAACAGGAGCATTGACGTAGTTCAAGACTGAGCTATAGTAAATGTCTGAAGACAAATGTGTTGTGGACTAACAATATCCCAACTCTCTGCATACTGTGTGTGATAGTCATAGTATTTACTCTGTACATGACAATTCAGGAAACAATTATATTTTATTCAAAAGAGTGGGAATTTTTTTGCATAATGTATGGGATTAAATTGCAAAATTCATTAGAAACTGATCCAAATAGTTCCTAAACTGGATCACTGAATTATACGAATAAATTATTATTTGGGAAGCTAGATTTCCACACCACAAAGCGCATACAAGATTATTTTGATCAGGAAAAATCGAGAGCAGGTATGATTACCCACTTTGGCCACAAAATTAATTACTACCGTATATTGGAATACCTGGTATTTGCATAGTTTTATAAGGATTTAATGAATATGTACTCCCAGGCTAATAATTTGAATGACCTACAGTATACAGTAATTATAATCAAACATCATTCTGTTGAACTTTTATTTTCTCTTTTCTCATTTAGAGCAACTCATCTGGAATTTTCAATGTAAAGTTAAAATCTTCTTAGATAGTATAAACGGCTCTATGAACTCACAGCAGATTGGTACCAAAGACTATTTTATTCATTTTTTCTCATCTGTCAAGGGTGGTACTTTAACACGGTCTTAAAATTTACTTATCCAGCATTTTTGTATACCTTAGTAAAAATTATATCTTCTATTTCTATCTCTTTTGCAATAGGGATGATATTTAAATTTATGAAACTTCTATAAATTGACTTCCTGGAATTGATTTCTCAGTGCCTTAATATCATCAGATATTTACTTCTATTTTATATTAGTTATCATGTTTCATCTTACTTGTGTGTTTATAAATTTCTCTTTCAATCTTGGCTACAAATTAAAACCACTTGAGAAGCTTTAAGAATACTGATGCCTACACTCTCGTTTAAGCTGAAATTATGATTTAATTGGTTTGAGGTACCATCTGAGCAACAGTACTTTGGGAACCTTTCCACTTTATTCTAATGCATGGCCAAGTTGAGAATCACTGCTCTAGACTGTACTATTATTGAGGGTAGGGGGCATGGCTTATTTACCCCTATGTTTGCTAAACACTGTGCCTGCCTGTATGAAATTTTCAAACACATGGTACTAGATGTTATCTAACAGCAAAGACTCAATCATTCGGTTATACTCAGAAAGGTATTCCAAAGTTTGAGAGAACCAAGTTTCTGTAATTCTCAAACACTTCAGGGCTTTTTTCCTCAGAAGTCTTAATCTTCTTTCCGAAGACTAAAATATTTCATTCTAATTTTTTATTAATCATACAATTTTCTATTTTTTCTTCTCTCATGGACAAGTCAGGAAACAAGAAAAAAATATGATTTTATGTTACCTACACATACTTAACACTGTGATTAATTTTCCCCATTAGATAAATCATCTAGACTTTCCCTTTGTAATGTGATCTCTCTTAACTCCTCATTCTTTCAGTATTTAATTTTCAATTAAATAAAATAAATTACATCCCCAAATGTCATGCACCCAGGATTGGCCTACTTTAGAAATAATTTCTTCTCTGTATAATCATCTTAAACCAAACCGACACCTGAACATGACTTTAAATCAGTGATATTCAATCAGAGACATATCTAGGGACATTTTTGGTTCTTACAAGGAGGAGGGGAGTGCCGCTGGCATCTATTCAATAGATGCCAGCAATGCTGCTAAATATCCCAGAAAATTCAGGACAGCCCCACCACAAGGAATAAATATGTCTTTAGTGCTGAGATTAAGAAGTCTATTTAAATATACGTGCAAATTACACATAAGCATTTTTGAATAAATTATATTATTTTTCCATGGTTTCCTTCTACTATAAGTCAACAAATAGTCTGAGAATGATTATTGACAATGTAAAACAAAATGTGAATGTCAAAACACTTTGGCATCATATAAAAATAGTTATTCCTGATAGCCAGGTGGTAGAATAAGCCAAGCATCAGGCCCAACACTTACTAATATAGGTAGCAGATCTCCAGAGAAGGTGAAATTTTCAATCACAGAACGTCTGCTACACCATGATTCAAGTAGTGGTTTAAAGGAGTGGGATTCTGAGATTTGGGATTGTTACATCTGGGTTAATGCACTCCAGCATTTTGAAACCTTTGTTCTTCCTGTACATTCTGCGGAAGTAGCTCTGTATCCCTATTAAAAGCTAGCCCATCTCTCTTGATGAAGACAATGTAGAGACCTGTGCTTTGCATTATAATATATCCTCTTTTTTTTTTTTTTTTAAGCATCTACCACCACTTTTTCTCCTGAACAACAGACCACAAATAATATACTATCCAGCGAAATGTTGAGAAATGCTGGGACCTGCAGCTGAGGGTCTTAGCCAACATATATTAACAACAGCCTAGAGAGTATGTGTGAGACAAGATATTGAGGATGCTGGATTAAAAGGGATGAAATACAAAGTTGGATAAGAAAGAGTTTATCCATATAAGAGCACTCTTCCATGATATAGCATTTAACATCCTGGCAAGGACTCAGAGAGATGATACTAACACGTTACTAGAATGTTTCTTAGACACTTGGAAAAATCAATGGTCCATACACAGTGAAACACAAATGCTGACTACCATAGAAACAAGGTGGTGGGGGTTGGAAATAAAAAAATTCAGAGAAGTGTGAATGCTAAAGTGGATATATCATGTACGGCCGGAAGCTCACAAGCTAACTGACTGACTAAAGAAGAGGTCAGGTGCCACATGAGGAAAGATCTTGCTATCCCATAGCAAGTCTGTATAGTAATAATTCTTTTTTCTTTATTTGTTGCTTTTGACATGTTATCAATTTAACATGCTAAAAACATGCTAAAAACATGATGTTCAATAAAACCAAGACCAGGATGAAGGAAATACACAGACAAGGCATTGCAAACAGAACAGTGTATTTGAAACCAACAAGCGTGCTTCCTCTGCTGCCCTGAGGTACAGGGGTCAGGCAGGCGGGAGGGTAGGGGTGTGGACAGGAGCTCCCCCTCCACAGACTCACCTCCTCAGCGGGCCTGTTCATAAGAGCAGGGCCAGAACCCACCTTAGACCCCTGCCTCATTGTGGTGGAGAGGAGGAAAATGGGGAGAGCAGGAACACACAAGAGGCCAACTGTACTTTGGAGGAGTGAGGGATAAAGAACATACCCCAAGCACCTGGCACCTAGCTTCCATCATATGTCATGTCCCTGCTAGTTAACACCTTGACCAGTGGGTGGGCAGGAGGCTGAAGAGGAGGGAACAGTCACTTTCATCCACCTGACTGCTCTTTGGCCAACAAAGCAAGAAGAGATTGTCACCTAGTCCCAAGTACATGATCTAAATATCCAGACATTTCAAGCACTATTGGACACAGGGTCTAAGTTGACAATAATACATAGGGACCTGAAGCATTGCCATAGTTTCTGTGTTTTGTAGGAGCATACAACTTTCAGGTAATAAACCCAAGCTCAGATCACAATGGGCCTACTCTGTCCATACACCTACTAAGTGCTTCCTACTGTGGTCCAAATGTACAATTTGAATATACAAACCAGATAGTCAGGAAAACCTCCATATTGCTTCCTGACCTATAAGATAAGAGCCATCACAGTGGGCAAGGCACAGTGGAAGCCTCTGAAACTGCCACCCAACTTTAGTAAAACACAAGGAATATTGAATCTTGGGTAGAATGCCAAGATTAAAACCACCTCTAATTACTTAAGGGATGCATGCCTTGTAGTTCCAATCACATCACTATGTAACTTAAAATTCTGTTTTACACAAACAAGCAAAAACTAGGAGAGGAAAGTCAACTACTACAAATATAACCAAGTTGTAGCCCCAACTGGAGCTGCTTCACTGACTATAACATCTTTGCTAGAGCCAATTGACTACACTACAAGATGGGTGACCACTTATCTGGCATATGCATTTGTTTCCATCACTATGAGAAAGGAGGATCAAAAGCAGTTCATATTTATGTGGGATGGCAGCAGTATGCATTTCAGCTTTTCTTCAGGCCTAATTTAACTCTATGCCTAGTCCACTGTATCAGTGGTATCAGATTAATTAGACTGGATAACCAAGAAGCAGAGAATATACTGGAGACCTTGGTGTGGCACACGCATTCCATGGGGTGAGATTAAAGCTGCAGGAATTTCATTGAGTGCAGTATGCCTGGACCTACTCTCTAAAGTGAAGGACAAAAGACTGTATCTTACACCTTCACTAAGAAGTAAGCACAAGGGTTAGTAGGCTTTTTTGGGGTTTTGACAGCAGCATAATTGACAGCTGGAAATACTCATTTTACCCTTTTACCTGGTGACTTGGAGGGCAGCCAAATTTGAATTGGGTCCAGAACAGGAAAGAGCCCTTGAACAAGTGTATGCCAAAGTGCAAGCCATCTTGCTCCTTGGGCCATATAATCTGGCAAACCTCATGGTCCTGGAGGAACTATGAAAATTACAGTATAGTGTTTATAGCAAGTCCCAATAAGAGGCCCTCAACTTTAAGACCCAGGTTTCTTGAGAAGAAACGTGTCGTCTGTAAGAAGTACTACACATCATTCAAAAAACAGGTCCCAGCCTATACTGAGTCTTGGCCGGGATTGAGAGGCTGTTCCTGAGGGATCACATGGCCATGTGGTCAGAGCTATGCATCATGAGCTGGATTTTGTCCAACCAAAGAGTGATAAGACTGGGTGGGCTCAACAACAATCCATCATAAGATGTCAGTGTAACAGGGAGGATCGAGCATAAGAAGGGCCAGAGGCACAAAACAGCGGCATGAGCAGTGGCCTGGAATCCCCCACATCAAGCTCCCCTGTGCCAATTGTTCTCTCCTTCAGCTCATGCCTATGACTGTATGACGAGCCACCCTTTTGACTGGCTGACAGGACAAAGTAATCCCAGGATGGATCAGCTTCATATGTTAATATAAACTGAAAATGGATTGCTGGGGCATTACTTCCCTGCACAGGAGCAGCCCTGGAACAAATTGGTGAGAAAAATTCTTCCCAAACTACAGAGCTTTGGCTGGCATACCTAATCATTTGTTTTGTGTAGAAGGGGAAGTGGTTCGTGATAAGACTACATATAAAATCAGTAGTGAGTAACAATGTTTTGTTTAGTTGGTAAGACACTCAGAAAGAAAAATATTGGAAGATTTGTGCAAGATCTGAGGAAGTGGCAGAGAGATGGACCTATGAAATAAACACGAATGTAAAAATTATTGTATTACGTGTTAATGCTCAGTAGAAGGGATTCCAAAGAAAAATATTAAAAAATAACCACCTAGACAGAATAACTCAGCCGGCCTCTCTCCCTAGCTGGCAAAACAGAGTAACCATGATGGTAGCAATGGAGGATGTGCATGGGCTCAAAACTTGGGCTCCAACTCACCGAGGCTGATCTCTGGACAATGAGTAGACTCCAGCACCAGAGACAGACTCTGAGCTCCCATTGTAGCATCAGCCTTTCAGGAGTCTAACTTGCTATTTAGTGGTAAATGAGTTATTTTTAACTCTTTCTGCTGCAGGAAGGCCAATACATAATCTTGACATGGACTGCACATATTACAGGTTTTCATTACCTGCCTCAGCCGGCACCACTAACCAAGAGTTTAGACAGTGACTGATCCCACTAACACAGAAACATACAGAACACTGCGTTGTAAAACAGATCCACTTTATAGCAATGGGCATATGACTATGGCCCTAGCATACCCCACACCACCCAGAATCTGCTAATCAATCTTTTGAAGGTACAACTGAGGAATCTACTTGAAGCTGTTGCATGTTTAGCATGGGACGCAATCTTCCAGGATGTTGTATGCTCTAAGTTGTTTCAAGTAGAAAATTTCCATGAATTCAGAAAACAAGGAATGGAAGTTGGAGGCTGGCCCAACTCAGCATCATCCCCAGAATTTCTCACAGGGAATCTTTACTTTCTGTTCCTGACAATATTGCTCCTCAGGGTCTAGAGCAGGGATATTCAATAGAAATTTCTATGATGATGGTTATGTTCAGTGTCCATGCTGTCTAACACACATGTGGCTGTTGAGCATTTCAAATGTGCTACTGTGACTGAGGAACTACATTTTCCATTTTATTTAATTTTAATCAAGCTTCATGTACTTTGCCTGCTTTTAGGATGAGGGTACAGTTCCTCACTGAAGCATCACTCTCCTGTATGCCACAGGATACTTTACTTTTCTAGCTATGATTCAGGAACTTATCTGCTAGGTCCCTAACCGAGGGACCACAGTCTTTGCTCTTTGGGTGGTGTTACTGCTGCCCTTTCAATGAGCATTCAGAAGATGCCGGAACTTTCCCCTGAAAACACCAGAGAGAAGGTCTGTGTGTTAGGCTGCCCTTGCATTGCTACAAAGAAATACCTGAGATTGAGTAAGTGTAAGGAAAGAGATTTAATTGGCTCATGGTCCTGCAGGCTGTACAGGAAGCATAGTGCCAACACCCGCTTCTGGGAAGACGTCAGGAAGCTTTTACTTATGGCAGAAAGTGACAGGGGAACAGGCATGTCACATGGCAAAAGCAGGAGCAAGAGAGAGGCGGTGGGGTGCCCAGGAGGTGCCATGCACTTTTAGACAACTAGATCTCGCAAGAACTCACTATCAGGAAAACAGTACCAAGCTATGCGCGGTCTGTCCCTACGACCCAAACACCTCCCACCAGGCCTTGTCTCCAGCATTGGGGACTGCAGTTCAACATGAGATTTGAGTAGGGACAATATCCAAGCTATATGAGTATGGAACAGAACTCACACCCCACCAACTGTACCTTAAGAAAATGCTCTACACACACCTTTCCCTAATGTCCACTTGCTTGACCCTTTCATCTCTCATTGGATGGGAAGGAGCTCCGAGTCAGCAAAAGGCTTTCTATTTTGAAATTCTGCATATGGTCTAACATCTCCTTTGTAATACAGTATGGAGGCTTGGTGCCACAGCAGAAACTCCCATTTTAACACCCTATTGCATACATTACATAGGCGGAGACACAAAGTGCAGAATATTAAGGTGTTTTTCTTCATTGGACTTTAATAGCACTTACTTGTTTTCCATAATGAGGCATTGGGAATGTGAGTTACAGTATAATTAATATTGGACCTGTTGTAGGTCGATAACTGAACCACTGTGAAAGCTTCTCAAAATATATAGCAATTTTTGGGGGGGGAAATGAGAATTAAGTTCTATAGACAAAAATTGACGAATGTGATTTTGGAATGCAACTGATTTGTATGTTGAGAACTTGCTTGGATTGGTGGTTGTTTTGCTACCCAAGCCCTCAAATAGTTGCTTTTGACCCCCAGTGGCATGTAGTTTGGAAATGTCTGCCTGGAAAGAAACTGCTGACCTTGCGAAAGCTGACAGCCCTATCCTGCCGCAAAGCATTTTAACTGTCTCATCGGAGTAGCCCTGCACTTCAAACAAATAAGCAAATAAGTCCCATTCATCCAGAACAAGATCTTTCCCAATAGTTTTTGAAGATGTTTACTCCAAATTATCAATCTAATTTATTCTAGCCATTTAATATGGCTTAGGTAAGCTTGCTAAGTGAGCTTGAATCCTGGTGATTTATTACTTGGAATGTGGACAGCTTCTACATTTCTTATGATGCCTTCTACTTTGGAATCTGTTGCTGAATAGTTTCTGAACTTACACAACTTGCCTATCAATATGCCTAATAAAAGATAAGCTAGTCCTGCAAAGCAAGACACTTAAGTACAGTCATATTTTATGCAAAGAGTGCTTCCTTGAAGATGTCACATCATTTGAAATTCACATCATTTAAAACTAATTTTCCCATAGGAATAAACATAAAATTACATGATTTCAACTTTTTTATGAAAACTGAGAATTCATTAATATTTTATATGACACCATTACAAATTACCATAATACAGCTTTAAGCAAAATATGATCCCCCACCTTGTGTATATGAAGAATGACAAAGTTACAGGTCTTTAATATGTGAGACTAGAGAGTTCTTTAGTTTGTTTTCTGACAGATATTAGGAATGGCAAACTCCAAGTAACTATTTCAAAATAAAAATAGCAATGTTTTCGAGAGTCTAAATATCTATGAAATAAATACTGAATTAAGAGTATACATTATTCACCAAGTTAATCTGCTTTGTTTATAGCCAAAGTGAATGGAAAACATTTCTGAGTCCCATGTTCTGAGCTTAGGACCTGCGCTTCAAAAATAAAGGGAACATCAAACCTTAAATGTGTTTCTGATGTTAATGATTTCTCCACATATTTCAGGAAGGTCTGGATGCTGACTCTGACAGCCAAGTACAGAAAGCTTAAAAAGATTGCCTTAATTCTATCAGAGCATGTATTTCGTGGTATTGTTAATATTTTGCATTAAGTCACTTTTGAGCTATTAAAGCTTTTTATTTTCTCTTTTTTTCTTTTCAAGTCTGTGAATCAACAGAAAGCACTGGTCCATGTATTGATTGTATTTCCCCTGGTCCTGTGCTGCATACCAAGCTTTCAAGATTAGTTCTGGAGGTGGCTGCAGTGACTCCATCTTCCCCCAGTGTGCTCTCTTTGCCCTTCCTTAGGCTTATGGAATTAAAAATAAACGGATAATATCAGACAGCTGGAAAAATACTCCTGTTCATTTTATATTAATGGACAGACTTGGGGATATGTGCTGCTTGTATCCATTAGGAGAACGGTTCATATATTAAAAAATATATATGTATATAATTTTTTCTTTTTACTGTAGACATATTGAAGTGTTTTCTACACAAGTGTGAAGTTCTTTTCTGAAGCTCTGTCACATGTTTCTCCTCCATTTCCTTGTGGTTCAGAATTCTCTGCTCTATCAATGAGGCTCCTAGCAAGAAACAGATGTGCTACAATTTGAGTGTGATCCACCCCCTCCAATCCCACCCCCACCCCAACCCCGCTCCACAATTTCAGGTGTTGCCAATGTGATAGTATTGAGTGGTGGGTACTTTCCAAGGTTATTGGGTCACAAGAGCTCCTCCCTTTGTAAACAGAATTAAGGCCATTATAAAACAAGCTTCGCACAGGATAAGGCAAGCTGCTTTTCCAGCTTCTGCCCTGTGAGAATACTGTATTTTTCCCTCCAGAAGATGCAGCCATAAGGCACCATCTTGGAAGCAGAGCGCAGCCCTCATCCAACAACTGAAGTTGCCACCACCTTGATAGCAGATTTCCCAGGTTCCAGAACCATGAGAAAATGAATTTCTATTCTTAATAAATTACCCGGTCTGAAGTATTTTGTTATTGCAGCACATAAACAGAGTAAGGCAATATAGTACATTCAGAGCAATTTAATAGAAAGTCCAGAATGAAGGCAACCAGCTAGAGACGTTTGAGGCACTTGATATATTTGAACTATAGGATGCCATTACTACTTCTAAGCCTGGAGAAGAAAAGGGAGGGGATGGTGTTACTGGAGTCTAAAGACAGAAGGGGCCATGGAAGAACACTCTCCCTGACACCAGCAAAAAATAAATAACCTACGTTTCTCTTTCAGTCCCTCATGCCTGTGTATCTGCCATTCATCTCAAATCACTGAAAGCACAGAACAACAATAACAACAACTAAAACAACAAAAACCTGTGGGCAGTCCATAAAAGCAACTTCTAGTCACAGAGCAGGGCAAAAGAAGGCCAAGAATGAATCTGGGGGAGCAAATGGAAAACAACCAGCTCATCTGCCCTCTTATTGGTCTTAAATAACTCTTGCCTGTAAATTCCCTCCATCTGCCCTCCCCTCCTCCTTTGGCTTTCATCTCAAAGCAAGTTCAATCTGTTTATTTTCATTTTAAAATGTATTGAGTGCAGCTATACAGAAAGCTCTATAGTAGAACTGAGAATACATATTAGATGAAATCCTTGAATGCTGGCATAAAGCTCATGACAATGAGCGTGAAAAGGGAGTTTGAATGGAAGTCACACCAAGACAGCCACTACCCCTCCTTCATCTTGACTCCTCCCTATCAGTCCACTCTGTAGCCAGTCATCTTCTTAGCAGCTTTCTCTGTGCAAGATCCCTTTCTTTCCATGGGCCCTGCCTTGCTATTCTCTAGAAAAGTGAAACTACACACACACACACACACAAACACACACACACTTTTTTTTTTTTTAAAGCTCTCAGAATATAACACTGTAATGTTAAGGAAGCCAAATATAAGTAAAATGTGAGTGTAGGGGCTCAGAAAATGCTGCCTCAAAGTACTTTGAACTGAAGGACTGAATCATCAGAAGCAAGATAATTACTCTGACCTTCCCTTGCTTTTCTGTGTCAGAGCTGGCTGTAAAGAACTTCTCTGACCTACCTTTTCTGAAAGTAGTTTATAAGGCACTTTTTTTCAAAGGGGTCCTGCCCCACATCTAAGGGGAAGGAATGCTACACAGAGAGTCCAAGAAGCGTCTGAAGTCAGGTGTTAGCTAAGAACCCTCCCTTAATCTATTACCATTAGGTCATATTCTTTGGTCCAATCACGTTTCTACACAGCTGTTCATTCTTTATGGAATGTAAACACAAAAATAAACACTTTTCTGAAGCCCCTTGTGTCACATAAAACTTTGATTAAATAAATGTGTTGTGCTTTTCTCTTGTTAATCTGTGTTTTGCTATATGAGTACTGTCATGACCCTTAGGATGGGCGAGGAAAGATATCACAAAATAATGTGACTTTTAGTTATCAGTTTTCTTAATACTAATAAGAAAAATATAAATGCAAAAGAATGTTCACAGGAACATATGTAACCCCAGGAATAAACCAATGGCTGTGCTTCAAGCAGTACTAGTATATAGGAGAGAATATACTCCAATTCTTTTGATTTTCACACAACTTTTTTTTTTGAATGCACAGGGGAACCACTGGCAGAAAAGCCTGCATCTTGCAACTCACTTCTGATATCCTTATTTAGAACCATCCAAATCCACCAGCCCCTGATTGACTGTAGCCATGTCTTAAACTGTTGGAACTACTCCTATTTCTACTACCAAAAATGTGCTGGGGTAGAGGAGAACAGTGCATTGAATGCTCCCATCCTACTGCAGAGTGGGAAGGATTACTGTTGAACTCCAGATTATTTTGCCATAGACACATTGTTTACACAACACAGCTGCTGGAATGACTTTGATGACAGGAACTTATTGAGGCCTTTGGGGGATGATGAGATTTGTTGAAATCATGATGTTTGTTTGCTGCACTTGATTGATGTACCATCACCAGACCTAGGCTTCAGGCATATTGAGGCGTACACAAGTTTTGTGGACTGAACTGCAAGCCCAAGCCCACTACAAAAACAAATCAATCCCTTGTTTAAAAGCATCCAGCCTGTCTTATACAGCCTGAGAGATAGAGTTCAAGCTCCCTGACAATGTACACAAGGCCTCCTATAATCTAGATCCTATCTCCAAAATTCTCCCTGCTGAAAACAAATGGTAATTATCCAATCATCCCATGCTGTTGATTTCCCTCTTTCTACTTTTCTGCTTAGAATGCCTAATCTATTCTTAAAAGCTCCTTGTCTTTAAGATTCATCTCATCCCTTTTTCATTCCACAAAGCTTCTCTGAGATTGATCCCCTCCCCACTTACAGTGTTTTTTATTGCAGTCCAATGGCATTTTGTATTTTCTTTATCAGGGTTCTGAGCACATGATACCCTAATGGATCCTGTTCCCCTACCAGAGGTTCTGCTCCATTCCACAGCCCCCTGCAGGCTGCATCATTCCCTGTGCATCACACCCAGCTTCCAAATGTAGCCTCAGGGATCCATGTCTTCCCATAGAAATTCAAGCATACTCAGCTTCCCGTAAGTTTAGGACCTTTTCTGAAGGTATAAGGAGCTCCAAAGAGAAACACATTGTATGACTTCCTCAGTCTTCAACATCATACTGAGCTGTCCTACCTCAATTCCTTCTGTAACCTACCTTCCTACTATGTGCCCCACCCAATTTATGAACATATAGATACTGGAGGACCAGGACAGTTTATTTCATCACTCTGACTTCTCTTCTGGAAGTTGTCCTGCCATGCTGGCCTGCCTTCCCTATCACTCCAGGAATTCTGCTAAATAAAATATTATCCATCTGTTGATGTTTCTGTCTCTCTGAGATGATCATGAATTCCTTGAGGGCAAGAATTGTATCTGACTTACCCTTATATCCCCAGTGCTGGGGCACAGTACATAGAAGATAGTAGATCCTAATAATCCGTCAGTGTTATAAAGGAGAAAATGATTTTTAAATCCCAAACCCCCACTTGGATTTTTGGATCTTAACCTCCTTGGCCATTAGGGAATGCTGCACTTTACACTAGAAGAGAGGAAGGCTGCTGGGTTTAAAGTGGACTTCGGGAATCGATCATTGATAATATCTTTCCCAGGTTTCTTCTCATTAGATATCTCTTTAATGAGAATCTTGAAATTAGCTGTAGTTATGAAAGAATTTTGATTAAGGGAAAATGAAAGAGGTAAAGACTGTCTTTTCATAGTCATTGGTTTGCTTCAAATTTCTGCCCATAATCTTTCTCTAACTTTTCCATTTCTGGCTTTATTGTGGGTACTCGGAGTTTCTAGAATACAATTCAGTAATCACGTCAATATCTTATATTATAAATTATTTAAACAAAAAGCAAATATTACAAATGTCCTTTAGTTTACAGGTGTCTTAAACATTAGGAAAGTAAGACTATGGCTATATATGTTATCTGATGTATAATTTATACATGTATGAATAATCAATTTCATATCAAACAAAGAAATTCCTTTTTAAAATTTGCTTGAGATTAGGGAATGAGGAGGAGTATGTGAATGGGAGTCACAGTAGAAATTAATTTAGTAATAAACATTAATAGTGAAAGCTTTATTGAACACAAGCTTGTTCATGTTGTTCTTGCTCTATGAAAAGAAATTAATAAGGGCTTGAATCACTACCATTTATTGAACACATATACCACATGACTGTATAGACCCACTCCCTTGTATGATGTGAGCTCGAGATCTTAGTCAAGGTGTAAAAATGTTTCACATACGCAAGGATATTTTTTCTCATGTCATAGCTAAAAAAGATCATAAAGAGTGGTAAATCCCAAAAAGTAAACCAGATCCCAAAACTCCAGGAGAGATTGATTCTACATTGTTGCATTTCTTATCACAAAACTGTCTTCAATTTCAATCTTCATATGACCCCATAATCACCAGCAATAAAATTGGCTTATCGGAATATTATTCTATTCTGACTTAGTGTTTACATAACTCATTTTTATAAATGCCTCCCAAAATATCTCTCCTTATATTATACTTGACTTTACATTGTTTCTTTTGATGGTCTAAACTTAATGCATAATTCATCCTTCATAAATGAATCCAGCATGGTTCAACCATGGTTGATGGACTCCTCGAATTTACTTGTAAACCAGTAACTACTTGAATTTGCTTGCAAACCAGTAATTGGATATTTTACTCTTCAATGGACTTCATTAAAGTGAGCTAAACAATAAATTCACCCATTCCTGGTCAGATCACCCAAATTGGGGAGAAGTGCACATCTTAATAAAATGGCTATGATTACCTTTCAAAGGATTGGGCTCTGGAATGACTTGAGCCCTAGTAGGCACTGCTTTCTGAGAACTTTATTGTCATGGAGGAGCTCTGCCAAGAAAATTTAAAACAAATTCTTCTTCCCAAAGTGCCAACCATTTCTCCATTATGAAATTTCTACAGAATTCCATGAGAAGTCTCTTCTGTAAAATGAGCCTCCGTACTTCTGCACAGCTGCAATACCTGGCAACTTCCCTAGCCCTAGGACATGAATACAGCAAACAACAACTCCACTGACTGTCAAAACCATGAGCAAGTTCTGGAAATGGAAGCACGCTGCTGCTCTCACCACAGAAAACGAGGCACACACTGATTTTATTACCTGGGTAGTCTCAACTAACAAGATGCTCCTAAAAGGACAGGCAGAATAGTGGTTTATTTCTGGCATGCCAAGTGCCTTGGCAGAAGAAATTAATTTTGTCTTTCTTTTGCTATCATCCTGGACCCTCTCTCTCCACAAGGACAACTAAGCAATGCTGATTGAAGAAGTAATCATTGTGTGCTTAAATATGTTAGGAGCCAGTCAGCAAAGATGGGCACAAGCATTCTCTAAGAGCTTTTCTTCCTTTTACTTCCTAGAAGAGCAATATGCCATCTTGTGAACTAAAAGGGCGCCTGACCAACAACGAAAATTAAAGACGAATGTTCTGCATATCAACTGCAATACAAATCATTCTGCTATCCTCTGGAGTTTGTAGAGAAGATAATTCTTACTTCATTTGCTATAGGGAGGTGCATCTTTCTGGCATCTTCCACAGGACTGTGCTGTTCTGGACTCTGTCCAGAGTCAACAGCTGAGCAGCATGATGTAGCCTATGATTCAAAGGCCCAGGGCAGAAGGGAAATAATTCCCCAATGCCACTTTGTACTATCTTGCTTTTTACATAAATAAATCAACATCCTCTGAAAGATATTTGATTGTGTAGGTAGTAAATTTAAGACGTTTGCTTCATGTGAAGATGAAACAAGTGATATTTGGTCCTTTAAAAATTGATCACTGTTGAGAGAAGAACCACACCTGTCTGAAATTATTTTTAAGGTGTGCATTTGGGTAAAAATATCACTGTTATCAGAATGTCAGGTTCTCCCACAAGGAATTTTTTCCCACAAACATCTTTTATTTTCTTGCTACTCTAAAAATATAACTTCCTTAGAGAGCAAAGTTGAAAACAAACACACATTTTGCTGAATTCTTTATATTTCATTCATAGACCTTAGCAAAAGGCTTTAAGATGTATTTAAGTAATTTTTAATGCATTTAAAATGAACATTAACCTGTAACATACAAGCCTACAGCAGGCCAGCTTTCAAGCTGCACATTGAAAAATCCATATTGAATTAGGCAAGGTAAATAGAGCCAGTTCATGATTCTTAAGTAGACCTGACATTTACTGTTGGAAACATATAGGATCTGTTGCTACTACTTAGCCTTAAAAGGAAAAATGAGTCTTGGGCCCATTTTTGAAATTATGAGGTACTATAAAAATTGTGGCATTCTGAGGACCCGCCCTTTCTAATTTTGAAAAGTGATACAGAATTTGAAAAAAAGATGGAAATCTTACTTTTACAGTCAACTGTGCTCATTAGGAGCTGGAGCAGCATTTCTCTACCACGGCACTATTAAAATCTTGGGGCAGATGATGTTTTGTTGTGGATGTATCCTGTACTTTGTGGATGCTTACCTCTATCCACTTACTGTCAGTGGTACCTCCAGTCATAAAAATTAAAAATGTCTCCAGAGATTTCCAAATATCCCAGGGGGAGATGCAAAATCATTCCTGGGAAAGGACCACTGCTGTTGAAGTGTTGCATAAAATCTTTTCAGCCCTTCTCCATTCTTGCAGACAGTAATCTCTGACACTTGACATCATGGATTCCTTCAATGTTGAAAAGGTGCTCTTCTTTCTTTTTGTCTGTGTTGTTCCTGGATCCCCTCTTGGCTGCCTATTTACTGACTTCTCTTTCTCTTCCTTCATACCACTCAATGAGTCCGGTAAGATTCAGCTGTGAACACTTTCTCTGTTTCCTTTCTCTTTTACCAGGTAGTTTAGTTCATGAATGATTGCTTAATATTATTTCACCTATAGTTCAGGCTTTTCTAAGCTCTAGATTTCCACCTATCTTCTGGAAACTATGCACCGATACTGTAAACTCCTTATAACCGCCACATACCTAAAAACCACCTCCATATCCATTCATGTTTTCTGTTCTATTATTGCCTTCATCAGCCTCCAGGTGTTCCTGGTTTTAAAATAGGGTGTTGTCTCTTCACTACATTTAATACACAATCATTTGCCTATTATACATTCTGTCCAGTCATTTCTACCTTAGGAAAGCCCTTATGTCAAAATGTTCTTTGGTAACCTCTGGATCTATTCTAACCCAGGCTCTTACTGCTCCCTGTCTTATGTTTGAAGATATTTTCCCTATTGCCTCTCTGTCACTTCCTTTATCTTCCCTAGCTTTGTAGTTCTAGAAGAGGATCCTTCCTAAAGTATAATTCTGATTATAATTTTCCTGCTCAAAACTAATTCTAAATTGCTCCCTTGCCTCTAGACAGTGACAGCCTCCATGATCCAATCCAAATATTCTAGTTGTTTTTTTGACTCCCCTTACCATGCCACCTTGTAACCATTTCCTCTCCACTTCTAATATTAGACTAATGAATCATCTCAATATACCTTTTTACCTCACCGTGCAACCATTCCTCAAGTTCTTTTCTTTAGCAGAAATGTTCTTTCTTCTCTCTACTCGATCAATCCTACTTACACGTCAAGATTCATATCAAGGTAAAACTTTCAGATTCCCTGGCAGTAATCTTTCTGTCTCCCAACCTCACCAAAATTCAACATTTTGTATTGTGCCTATTCACATATATGCTTTTTGCATTCTTAAATAATAAGTTATTTGTATTTCCTAAATTATACAGCATAATGTCTCGTTCTTGAAAGGTACTTAGTGTTTGTTGAGTTATATCTATATCAGAAGATGGGGCTTGTTTGGGCCCTAGCTTTACAAACAGTAAGAATCTGACATTGCATATAAAGAATTACCCACTGTCACATTCTTCCTAAATACCTAAGTTCTCAGTGGCAGATAGTATTTCTCAAAAGTAGCCACAGCAATATTTTCAGTCCAACATACTTTTCTAGTACCTTGCCACTCCTCTTCAAAAAGTCGAGTCTATTTCCTCTCCCTTTGAAAATGGTCAGGGCTTTGCGGTTGACACAACAACAGAATGCTGTAAGTGATGCCACGTGACTTCCAAGGACTGGTCCTCAAGGGCAATCTGGCTTTTCCCTTTCTTACTCTCTTCAGGATCCTCATCCTTGGAACTCAACTTCGCACATACCGAGAGACTCCCGTACAGAGAGGAAATGAGCCCCGTAACTGACAGCCAGCATGGACCGCCCATCAGCAATTTGACTGAGGGAGTGAACTTCCAGATGATTCTTTCAGCACTGATTCTCCCAGTTTTCCTGCTAAGGCTTCAGACATCATCATGCAGTAGAGAAAAACAGCCATTCGTGCTCTGCTCTGTATAATTTCTGACCGAGAGTATAAGTGGTTGTCTTAGACCACATGTTTTAGGATAATTTACTATGCAGCCATAGTGGCTGGAACATACTTCCAAGTAAATCTAGCAGAAAATGAAATAATATTTTTGTTTATTTTCTACTCATATGTAAGAGATGAGCCTTTTCTCTCATAAAGAAATATTTTCTATAATGTTGTGGTAAGGGAAAGGGGCAAGATAACCCAAACACACTGAAGGGAGCTCTAAGTACAGGGAAGAACATATAAATATTATAGCCATAGTTTTTTTTTTTTTTTTTAAACTCATCTATTATTTTGAGTATGATAATACTATGTTTGTGTATGATAGAAAAATTTAAACTTTGTCAACCTCTGGGAGAATGTTCAGGTAAATTAAAGATATTTTGGAAATTCAGACTAACAAATGCATGGCTAATTATAGGCATACATTTCAAGGGAAAGATTTTCAGGTAAATACAAATTTGTTTTATTTTATTTTATTAAATTATTACCTGATTATTACAAATTTGCTGTTTGAGTAAATAAAAAGTTACTGTACAATTTGAAGGTTAGTCTTTTGTTTTTTTATGGCATTATCTTTCATACAGATCTCTAGAAGATGTTTACTTTGAGGAAATGTTGATCTTTTAAAGATCTGCCACAAAATTCTTCTAGCCTACTTTCTGATCAGCTCCCTTTGTATTACGAGTCTATGAAATAAATCACAATTATTTCCTGTTTGATTTCTTCTGCATAACAGTCCCCTTAGCTCTCTTCTCATTCCGAGTAATTAGTGAGCTCTCTTCTCTTTTACTGTTAATGTCACTAGTATTCAACTGACATCTGTCAAAACTTTTGGTATTCTTTATTGAGTTATTATTGAAATGCTTTTAAAATGGATGAATGCGGCCGGGAGTGATGGCTCACGCCTGTAATCCCAGCACTTTGGGAGGCCGAGGCGGGTGGATTACAAGGTCAGGAGATCGAGACCATCCGGGCTAACACGGTGAAACTCCGTCTCTACTAAACATACAAAAACAAAATTAGCCGGTTGTGGTGGTGGGCGCCGGTAGTCCCAGCTACTCGGGAGGCTGAGGCAGGAGAATGGCGTGAACCCGGGACGTGGAGCTTGCAATGAGCTGAGATCCAGCCACTGCACTCCAGCCTGGGCAAAACAGCGAGACAGCAAGACTCCGTCTAAAAATAAAAAAATAATAAATAAATAAATAAATAAATAAAATAAAATAAAATGGATGAATGCAACAATCATAAAGTTGTCAATTTTATAACTTCTGGATGAACTTATGAGAATTATTATGGCTTTATAGTATCAGATGTGAAAGCATTCAAAATGAGTCAAAAGATTTTTTTCCTGTGTCTCTTAAATACAATTATGAATTTAAAAAAAACATAACAAAAACAGCATAATGATCTAGATATTATTATCATTATTGCTACGCAGTAGAAATAAAACTTCGTTTACACATTTTTCAAGATGTGGACCTATTTTCCAGTATGTTTTACTTTACCAAATCCTGTTTTAAATAAAGTGAAAGTAGTACTCAAGAGATTGCAAATTTGAATTAATTATAAAATCATAAATCAGATGTTAATTTTGTTAATTCCAAACATATTTAAATATAATGATATTAACAATAAAAATATAACAATGAATATTTATTGAGCATTTGCTATATGTCAGAAACTGATAGGTACTGTTCTAGAGTTAGTTTATCAGATTCAAGTATTAATGCATTTAATTTACACAATTACTTTGGATAGATACTTTAAATTTCCTTTTTTTTTTACGGATGAGGAAAAAGACTTACAGGGACTATCTATGTATAGAAATGCATTCGTTTTCAACATATGTCTATGTGTACTCTTTGTAAATATACATGCTTACACAAATACAGGCACACACACAAATTAATATAGCTGTATCAAGTTTTTGGAAGGAAAGACACAACATCATTTAACTAGCATATTTTCTTCTTTGTTTTTACAGTGGCTATAATCCAGTTTCTGTCTAATAATTGTCTTCCCTGAAATGCCCATTTTTCTCCAGAAATGGCCTTTGAATGGAATGTTCTAGCTGAGGGGCTCTCTGTTGTAACGGTTCCCGTAGCCATCAGTACATTAGCTCCAACTGCTGCTGTAGCCATTGCCATTTACGTTTCTCCCAGGAGAATTCAGATGAAAAAAGGAAACTGTTAGTGCTAAGTGTGTGCCAGGTTTGGATATAATCTCTAAACACATTCTAGCTGAGCCTAGAATGAGAATATTTTCTTTTATTTTTCAATGGGCAAAAATACTATGTTATAGAGTACAAAATGTGAGTGCATTACAATAAAAACAGTAGTATAGTAAAAATAGACACTCTTAGGAGGACAGAAAAGATTTTATTTGGAACAATAGCTTTAAAAACAGACTCTTACTTCTCTAAGTTTAAGTACTGGGAAGCCAAGGGGACAAAATTCCAATTTAGTTACTGAACCCTCACTTTTTCCAGATTGTTCTTCCCTTAAAATAGGTAACAACATTGACTGTAATTTCAACCAAGGAGTTTGGCACTAATTCAAAATGAGGATTTTAATAAACTTCAGTGTTATCCTAACATCTCCTCTCTTCTCCTAAAACCATATATGTGAAGGTATATGTACCTTCACATACATATTTCTTTGCTTATTTTTATCTTTAAACGTTTTATTCTTCTACACTTCGATTTTGCTGAAAGTTATGTTCTAAGTCATAAGAAGGGAGTTTCATGTAAATCCGTAGCCAAGAAGACTGGGAATCATAAAAGTCTTTGGAAATTAAACCCTTTATCTTCAAAATGTGATGTTATTGCTTCTGAATGGGAGAGTTAAAGACTGAAACCTGCTGCTAAACAACTTGCTCAATATGTTTGTAGGTGCAGCTCAAAGAGAATCCAACAGATTCCTCCTTGTTTCTGTGCAAGTAGATGACGCCTCACAGTCAATATGGTAAAGTCTGACACACTCCACAGAGAGGGGAGGGTAGAATGTTAGTTTGAGCACAACTGGAAAAGGTGTAATTAGAGAGTGAAACCATAATAATAGAACAAATATAAAACTTAAAAAATAAAAGTAAAATAAAGCAAGAAACTGTGAGTAAAAATTCGTGTAAAAGATCAAAACTAAATGTAAACTTTCCTAATAATCCCACAGCCTCCTGGAGTTTTAAATCAGAAATATTATAGCGGAATAAACCCAAATATAAATGACTTAAATAACCATTCCAGAATCCCACAAAACCATTCATCCATACTTCCATTTATTCACTTATTATTGTAATTGGTAAACCAAGTACAGTATTGTGGCCTTCTGACCATGTGAGATACCAGAAGTTAGACTCATTTTTAAATCACAAAGGTACTATGAAAAGCAATATTGAAAATTTTAATGAGATGGGATAATGCAAAGAGGCAGTCTTGGTAAATGATTAAGTGACTGTTATGTTTTTATGAGGTTTACTGCTTCTGGTATATATATTATTAGGGTGGTGTGTAAAAGTGATATGACAGAAATTCTTTTTTCCTAGATAATTCCACCACTTTACTTCTGAACAAGATTAAAAAACTGTTTTGTTTTACAACTCATACGAATCCCTCATACATTTTTCCTTTGTTCTCTACTTCTCTTTCTTCTCAAGATTCCAAACCTAACAGAGTTTATAAATGCATGTTCATGGCTGGGAAGTAAAATGAAATCTGAGAGTTGTTGAAGGACAGTATTGAACTAGTTCAATGAATTGCATTTTTTAACATAATCCTAGATATTGAGCATATAGTTGTGGCAAATGGATAGGCTTGATGACCCGAATACATTACCTATTCCTTTATCCATACACTTTGCTCTGTATCTTTGCAATTCCTATTAAAAGGGTTGGTGTCTATTTGCCTATCGCATCAATGGCACATAGACATGTGATTTGCTTTAGTCAAAAGGTTGTTAGCAGACTTCACACAAGCAAAGGCCTAAAAAAATTGTTTGTATTGTACATTTTTACTTACTCCCTTGGAAGCCTGCCCTATCAGATCAAGCCTGAAGTAGCATATGGAGGATGAGAGACCAGGTGGCACAGTGTCAACTTATCCAATCCAACAACCCCCTAGATCACCCAGCCCCTATACTACAAAACAGCTAATCACAGATATATGTGGGAGTCCAGAAGGTCCCAATGAAGCCCAGCAGTGATAAGCAGAATCCCCAACCCACTAATACATATGTAAGAATAAACAAGTCATTGTTATATAAAACACTTAACATTTATATAAAAATGTGAGATATTTGTTAAGCAGCAATAGATAACTAACACAACATCTCAAAAGATTTATACTCTTCATCTTTGAAAGCAACATCATTTGGAACATCAAGGGGGAATAGGTTTTGGTTTGTGCCAGATGCCATATTAAGAACATTATTAATATTAACATTATCATCCTCACAATCCTACACAGTAAGTAATAGTAAAATCAACACATTTAAATTGTAAACTGAGAAACGATAAGTGATTTGCCCAATATATTAGGTAGGGCTAGACTCTTCAACCAACACTGCTTAGCTCCATAATATGGGATTTTTAGCTACTGAGCCGTATTAAATAAGATTACCACTCTTCTGGTAGAGCACTGCCTTTTGCAGGGATAGATTCCGGCTGTTGTTTCTTTTATTCATTGGAATTTTCTTCCATGTGATAACTTTTCCAGTCTAATCTTTTCATATAATCCATTGAGATAAGTTCATGGATTATTTCTTCAGATCTCAAAAAGCCTAACAAATGAATAAATATGATTTCAAAAGACTAGTCAGAATTTTAAATGAACACAGCCCACATTTCTGCTCTAGTATCCTATGAACATGACTTCTTCTATGTCAAATATAAATGCTCAATTATTTCTTAAATAGGAAGGCTATTTAATGAACATTCTTTCCCTCTGCTCTTCATTTTTCTGTTGTTTGTTTAATCAGTTTTGAGAACAAACGTAAGGCAAGTATTGTATTATATGCTAGGCAAGAATTTTTAACTGGACAGAACTCACAGGCCACGCAGAGTGAATCTGGAGAAACACCCATGTGGGAATCAAACAGGAAATCCTAACACCTGATGACTCCACCTGTTCCCTCTGACTCACTCCAGGCACAGCTGAGGTGATTAACAAGGTATCATGTCTACTTCCTGTGTGGAATCTATTTCATAGCTCCAGGGATTGCCGCTCTTCCTGGATGATTATTTCCCAATGTTTTTAGGAAGACATTTACTTAAACCTGTGATATCGCTAGGGAAACGTGAGGAAAATATTAAAAATAAGTGGGATAAGGGAGAAGAGAAAGTCTGTATTTTAAAATACAAAATAAATGAGATTTGTATTTTGGGAAGAGACCAGTTGTATGTGAAGAGCTGAGTTCGACCTTCAGAGTCAAATGACAGTTGACCACTCCCTCCTACTCACCCAAGTGTGAAATATGAGAGCAGAGGGACCCTTATTGAATTTAAAGGGCAATAAATGTAGACCAAATAAAAAGAAATATTTTCTCACACAGCATATAGTTAACCTGCAGCATTTCTGGCTCCAAGGATCATTTAATTAAATAATCTGCACAGACAGAATTAAGTAATTTTATGACCACTAATAACATCTTCAGTGCTGCAAAGTGAATATGGTGAAGGTAAATCAACTCACATTCTTCAGGCATAAGTTAATTGTCCATAGAAGATAAGAATAATTTTCTTTCCAAGTGGAAATAACACTGGACCACCCAGTAAACCCCCACTGACTTCCTTATAGGTAACAGGAGAGAAATTTAGACTAATCATTTCTCCAACTGTGAACCACCACCCCTTACAATATTGATGCCAAAACCATTAGTGGTTGAATCTATCTTGGCATCTCTATTATATTTTATATACAAGTAAAGGTTTATAGTGGGAAAATCTATAAAAGTGGGGGAAATAAATTAGAGAAATTAAAGATATGAATAGTTTCAATTATACAATTGAAAAAAACAGTAGTGTTTCATTGGCTACCCAAAATTTGGTATGTTTCCTGACAGTCAGCTTTAGTTAGTGAAATACTAGATTTTAATAGGAAAATGTGGGGGTAGACTGCCGTAATAAAGTGCCACACACTAGGTGCCTTAAACCACAGATAGGTATTTTCTCATATTTCTGAACTGTTGAAGTTTAAGATCAGGGTGGCAGCATATTTGGGCTCTGGTGACAGCCTTCTTCCTGACTTGCAGATAGCCACCTTTTCCTTGTGTCCTCCCACAGTGTGCAAAAAGAGGAAAAGAGCCACCTCTCTAATGTCTCTTCTTAAAGGTCACTAATCCCAACATCAGGTTCCCACCCTCATGAACCTCATCTCAACCTAATTAGCCCCCATCTCCAATGCCATCCCATTGGTGATCATGTCTTAAACACATGAGTTTTTCAGGTTGGGGCTGGGAGACACAATTCCATCTATAGCACTAAATAGTCACTAAGTCCACAATCTAATCAATAAATAAGGAAATTCTCATGACAAGCAACTTGTATATCCAAACTCCAAATACAAACCAAGTAATATTCTTGGCAGTAGAGGCATCAAAGGGAAAAAAAATCCTTCCTTCATCCTTCATCTTAAATTGTGTTTTTAGTTTGTTCAGGGAAGTACATAGTACATATACAAATAAATAATCTTAATGCAATGTTTTACATAATATAGAGGGTGTAACTAATGCTTTGGAATCACAGAGAGAAAAGATGGTAGAGGGAAAAGTAACAAGTAAGAGCTTGTCAACTAGACACGAGTATTCAAGAAGAGTTGCTGAGTTAACTGCCATTACATGACCGGGCAGAGGGAGAGAATATGTCACATTCTTGACAGACATAGCCAGTAGTACAATCTGGCTGAATCATATCATGAATGACAGGGAACTGATGCTATTTATCTGAAAAGGTATGTGGAGATCAAATGTAAGACCAATTGCTTCTGTAGATCATAAAAACCTACATTTCTGAAGTAGAGGATCAGTAGTAGAAAGGTTAGTAAATATGTGTTCAACAATTTTTCTCATATGTTCTACAAATAGCAAGAAATGCCTTACAAAGTGACAGCACAGTAATGTTTCCTTCTCCAGAATTTTAGAATGGCATTGACAATAGGAGAATCTGAGGCAGCTAGACAAATTTAGGGCATCTACACAAAAAAAGCTAAATGTATGATGGAGACACGGCTACCAGCTCTTGAGCAAAAGAAACTGAGAGATGGATTATGGTTCTTCATATAATTATTGAAAATTAAGAGTTGTAAATAAATTATCATAGGAGAGAGTTGACCATATTGCATCAGATTGAACTGATTTAGGAAACTGAAATTTCCTTGTGATTCACTTTCATATTCTCTTCATAGTACTAGTAAAATAGGCCTTGGACACATACTGGATTTAGATACTTGTCAAAACACATGCATGACAGAGCATTCTTGACTGCTTTGAAGGTTCATTACAAGATCCTGTCAGAGGAAAGAAAACTGTGGGAAGGTATTATATTTTAAGTAAATAAGTAAAAATTAATTAAAATTATGAGTTGACAGAAAAAATCAAATATTACAGATTTGTGTTGTGCATTGATTCATATGACTATTTATTAGTATTTTATTGAGGAAATAATCTATAATTTTTTTCTTTGCTGAGATGACTATGATTTTAATTATAAACACATTTAACATAATTTCTAATTAATTTTCTTTTACAGGGGTTTCTCTATATACAGAATAAAACTAAAAGCTGAACTGAGGTATTCCTATTTTTGAAATGGGGTACATTTATTCCTTTGGAGACTGGGAATTTGGAATTCTATTATTTTAAAGGAATAAAAGCTTTTAAATGATGAGAACATCAAAATGAAGTCAGAGGGACAACTACAAAGAAGAGAGTTATAACATTTCATCACACTCTTTAGCTCTGTTTATTCTGCTCATCATTTTTCAATTTATATCTTTGTTATTATTAAATTTTTAAAAAAGGTTAAAAAAATCTTTAAAAAGTTTAAATAAAACTTTGGCCATTTAGTCTAGAAATTATATACATATTTTCTCCTGTGTTAAATGAGCACCATTTACATCCTTAACACTGTTAAAATTTTCTGTGGGAAACACATTAACCAATTTACTCTGGATTGCCTCTTTGTATAATTTTGTAAAGTCTTTACTTTCCTCATATTTAGCTTTATCAAATAAATTAAGTTCATGCTTTTATATTTTTCCTATAACTCAACAGCATAATCCTAGAAAACTGAAATTTAAAGTGTCTTAAAATATCATGCAAAACAAACAAAAATATGAAAGTCCTATTTATGAAGCAGAATCTACATTCTCACAGAGTATATTTTTATGAATAATCTTATTCAAAGTATTTTGAAGTGACCCAGACCCAACCCTAATCATACTTATGGTTGTTGCTATGCTTAGAATATACTGACCATAAACACAGTCTAAAGGTGCTTATAGGAAACTCACTAGTTACTCCTTTTAAGCATCAGAATAGAATTTACAGTTACAATCTTTTGATTGCCTGCTTATTTTTTTCCTATTAAAATTGTGGATGCTATCAAAGAATACAATAAGGTTATGTAATGGAATTTAAACACACTTTATTGCAACAATATAAGTTCCATGTACAGTTATAAGCAATATGGCTGTGCTTAATAATCTTACATTGCAAGCATAATTGTGGTATCAAATTAGTAATTTTCACAAAGTACTTGCATTAGAAATTGGTATGATACAATATATTTCAATTCTCAGTTGCACAGGAAGATAACAATTTGTTTAATAGGAGAGCTGGGGATACAGTTCATACTCTTAGATCTGATTGTCCTGTTTATACAGAGCTCAGATTCCTAGTCACAGAATTTTAGAGCTTGAAGAGACCTTAGAGATCATATAGTTCAACAACTTTATTTTATAGAAAAGAAAGTAGAAGTTAAGGGAAGTTCTTTGACTTAATGTAACAGAAAATTAGTGAAGAAGCTAGAATGGAAACCACTTCTCAACTTTCCTCGGACTGCAAAATGAAGTTGGGGCAAAAAGCTTAGATTTGAAAATCTTATGCACAGAAATGGTATTAAAGCCATTGGGTTGGACTAAGTCACTGAGGAATTGAACAGGAGGTGCGTGTCAACCTGTCATTGTTGAGCAGAAGAGAGAAAACTAGCAAAGAAGGCTGCAAAAAGTAGCAGGTAAAATGTTAAGAGAGTGTGGGATGATGGAGCCCACGGAAACAAATAAGGGTTGGTTCTGTATTAAATGCTGCTGAAAGATCAAGTAACCAATGCCAGCTTAAATGACCATCTGGTTTAGCAACATAGAAATCACTAGTTTCCCTGGCAATTGAGGTTTGAAGCCTGATTGGAGTCGATAGAGGAGAGAAAGTATAAAAAGTGACTGAAGGCATTAAGCTCAGGATGCTTTACTACGGTGACAGTGGATACTGGGAAACTAGACATTAAATGACATCTTCATTAAGCTACTTCTTCAAGTTTGCACTTCCTGTAACAAAAAACAGCAACATTTAAATTGCTCTGGGAAAATGATTTCTGATTTCTTACACGGGGCACATGCACAGTGCTTTGTTTTGGACGACATTATTAGTTAACCACTCATTCTAAAATAAAATGTGTGCTCAATGTGTTAAATGCTATGGAATCCCTGAAGGTAAGGGACAAAACTCTTGTCATTCTCCATTGTGTCTTAACCTGGGACTTAGCTAAACCCTAAGAAAACAATTCACGCTTCTCCCAGCAAAACTTCACTAAGACACTCCGTGTCTAAAGCAGCAGTCCACCTTAAAGACTTGTTTCTTTTAGCAGAGGCTCATCAATATCTGCACAGCCTCACAGGCAGCTAGGAGGCCCGTCCATTAATGAAATGTTAATGACTGAATTAGACCTGTAATAACTGAAGTAGGATGCACTGCTGTGAGTCCATTAGCATCAGCAAACCCCACTGAGGAACAAGTAAACACAGCACACAGTGAGAAAACTTTCAGGCAGAAGAGTTAGAAGTGTGCAGGTGTTTTCACATGGAAAACGACATTTCCCTGAAATAGGATTAGTTTATTTAGGAAAGCTAATCCCATTCACCATATTTCTTCAGGGGAAAATAAAGACTACACGATGGATTGTGTACTTATTCAAGATTGTTTTGATTTTTAAAATTCTAATATTGCACAATTGTTTCCTCAAAACTTTTTAGGATCACTTCCCTTTATCATCAGGTGCCAGATACGCCAAACAACTATGCTTTTCTTTTTTTCTTGCCTTGTTTTTTATCTGGCTTGTTTTAATTTTTGTTATATTTCCCTCTTTTTAAGCTTTCGTTGCTTATTGAAAAGCAAGATTTTTGTGAAAAGCAAGAAAAGACTGTGAACCCTACAATCTTCCCAATATACCTATCCATTTTCAAAAAGAGGAAAATTATTGGGAGATTTAGGACACTTTTTGAGTCTTGATTAATATAAGATGATTGTGGAATTCATTTCTGAGATGTAAGTATAAATCATATGGCATATAAAGCAAAAGCTGTTATGTATTAGCATCTAGTTCAATTCTATAATATACTACCCTTGTAATAAGCTTGAAGATTTACCATTTTTATTTAAACGTATATTGCAATTCAATAATACTTGAATTGTAGCAACTTGATGCAAGGCAAAAATAATTGCCATCTCAAGTTATTACAAAAGACAGAATAGCTAAGACTAATTCTATTAGATTTCTTTATGACATCTACTGTGGGTCTTACTGCCCCATTTTCATATTTGGATCTCTAACCACAGCTGAAAATAACATATATGTGGTTTGAGAATTAGACCTTAGTGTTTGCTTGGTGGATGTTTTAGAAATACATATGAAAAAGCTATAAAATCAATATCATATTATTGTTTTTGTTAAATAAAACAGTATATATCAAATATAGTAGTTTAATAACAAGTGTTGCAGCTTATGCTCAATCTCATGCATCCTTCCAGGTCCAAAGTTCTATATTTATCAATAACCAGTCATGTGACACTAACCCAAATCCTTTAACCTTTCAGGGACATTTTTAAAACATTGAAAAAGAAGCTTTATAAAGGAAAACATGATAAACATTTAAACTTTACATTTATTTGAACTTCAAACTTAAATAATTATGCTTGCTGATACATTAAAATGTAAGAGGTGGAGATAAACCCAAGAGGTAAGAGAAAATGAAAATGAAAGGTATGTTAGAAATCTAATCAGCTAACTGTCCCACAAAAAAGGAAAAGTCATATAAGTGGAGCCCAAATTCACAGAAATAATCCAGTCTACATGGGTACAAACTAAATATTTTAACTAGAATTTGTAAATACAACAAATCATAAAACATATATATTTGAACAAATTGTGCTCTAATACAGCTCCTAAGAGATCCTATTTGAATGAGACAAATGAAAATACTGACATGTTTCTTTTCTGTAATCTAAATGTTGGTTTGCCATGCAAATCATTCACTCCTTGATTTATGTTTGAAGGGTTCTGGTTATCTTTAGATCTCAAAATACATACATACACTTGCACACACACATACTCACATCATCTTGCTTCTTGAAATCTTTGTCAAGTTTCTTATTTTAGTTTAACTTTGCTGTCCACAGGCAAGAAGAGAAGTTCTTCACAGCATTTTGCAAATAGCAAGCATGACACTGGAGTTGAAATTCAGACCATGCAATGAACTGGCCTATAAAGATGAGGTCAGTGACAAACAGTAACACCTGACAAAAAGTATTATTCTGATTACAGTTAATGGAATGTGTTTCCTCATTCAGAGTGTCCAGAGTCTATAAACACTGCCTTACAATTTTAAATGGCTAAGAAAGAGAAATCCATCAAGTCCAAATGATGCACTGATAACCATGAATATGTAACGTATGGATAATCTATTGGGAGTAGTTTCTGGAAGAGTCAGAGATCAAGTAGGGTACATATTGGTAGTATAAACACCACATGAATTACTGCAAACTAACACGCTCATAAAATCAGTCTCAAGAATATTAGTGAATTTAAAGGCAATTTAGAGTAGTAAGCTGTTAGCTTTGAACTGAATCTTAGTATACAAGATTGGATTTCCACACTCCCCAACCTTTTTTTTTTTTGGCTCAGACAACTAGTGATTTCAGAATCAAATATCAAAAGGCTTTTGTAATACCAAATGTCTTCCCCTCAAAGTTATTTTTTTCTTTTGTCTTTAGGTATTAGTCATTCTGTAGAATAATGAACAAGATATCCTTAAACTTTTCTTTAGTACAAAATTTCAAGCAAAAAGTTTAAATGTATCATTATTTTTCAACAAGGACAAACTCCCATTAGCAATACATATGCAATCATACTTTATTTCAATAAACAGGATTGAGATTATAAAGAAATATAGCAAATGTTGCATGACCTAATGACTCCTATAATTCTAAAATGTTTAGAATATAATAGAACATACAAATATCTTATTGGTATGTAATGATAATATATGGCTTGTCTGACTGAAAAATAACAAACTTTCCAAAAGTAAGATTGGATCAGGATTCGACTAACTTCACCCCAAAGAAATGGAAAAGCCCAGAATATCACATAATTTAGTAGAAATTCCAGGGCTCATGAAACACAGCTGTCATTGCCCCTTACTTGCAACGGTATTGGTCATTCTTCAGGCTGCTACATGCATATCTGTTGGCTGTTTCTGTAAAAAAATTATAATGTAGAAATTAAAAATCTTATTTGTAATCCAGAAACCTCAGCAATGGTACTCCCTCATTGTTCCTCTGTGTTACTAACACTTACAGAAAATCTCTCGAATACACTAAATTGCACATAGAGAATAAGAATTTCTAGTTAGGCCAGTGCAGTGGCTCATGCCTGTAATCCCAGCACTTTTGGAGGCCAAGGCGGGTGGATCACCTGAGGTTGGGAGTTCGAGACCAGCCTGACCAACATGGAGAAACTTCATCTCTACTAAAAATGCAAACTTAGCAGGGCGCGGTGGCACATGCCTGTAATGCCAGCTATTTCGGAGGTTGAGGCAGGAAAAATGCTTAAACCCAGGAGGCGGATGTTGTCTTGAGCTGAGATGGTGCCACTGCACTCCAACCTGGGCAACAAGAGTGAAACTCCATCTCAAAAAAAAAAAAAAAAAAACAACAAAACAATTTCTAGTTAATCAAATAGCTATTGTATTCATTCATTTGTTCGTTCGTTCTCTTTTATAGAATTATGTTAAATATCGGTCAGATATAAGGGAGTTTGTTTGTTTGTTTGCTTGTTTATTTGAGACAGAGTCTTGCCCTGTCGCCCAGACTGGAGTGCAATGGCATGATCTCTGCTCTGCAACCTCCGCCTCCTGGGTTCAAATGATTCTCCTGCCTCAGCTCCTTGAGTAACTGGGATTACAGGTGCCCACCACCACGCCCAACCGATTTGTGTATTTTTAGTAGAGATTGGGTTTCACCATGTTGGCCAGGCTGGTCTCGAACTCCTGACCTCCTGATCCACCCGCCTCTGCCTTCCAAAGTGCTGGGATTACAGGCATGAGTCACAGCAGTGGCCAAGGTAGTTTATTTTATGTGCTGTTTGTTCACTGCTCCCAAACATCTCAGAATGCAGTAGAAAGTGTTTCATTCATTTATTCATGCATTTATCCATTCAGTCTATATTCTGAACCCTACCATATTCCAAGCACCGTTATAAATATAGAGAAAGAGACATGAAGAAAACTATCAGGGTCCCTACTTTCAAAGAGCTTACATGCTCACCATGGAGGGAGTAAAAATAAAATGTCAACAAATAAAACAAATTGGATGTCAGATTGATAGGAATCAAGAAAGAAACGAGAACAGAGTGAGATGATAAAAGTGACTGTGGTGCTGTTTCAGATAAGGTGGTCTGAGAGGGCCATTTAGAGAGGATGTTTAATGAGACATCTAAACAACGTATTAGGCAAGAGTTTCAAAGCATAGAGCAAAACAAGTGCCAGGGCCTGAGGAGGGAGTGAACTCGGCGTATTTCTGGAAGAGCAAGTAGACTAGTGTGGCTGAAGAGGAATGAGGGTAAGTGGGGAGATTATAAAGAACCAAGGTAGGAAGGACATGCTAAAGATTTGGGGACTTTATTCAAAGTGAGATTGGAGGCTATAAGCTGGTATCATATCTTAATTCCATAGCTATTTAAAAATAAATTTCTATGGAGATTGAAAAGATGAATGGCAGAAGCTCTGACTTCACTGAGAGAGCAGAGGTATTGGCAGCGACTTGGAGAGGGACAGGAACTTTGTAACCAAAAGATAACTGTGGACACATTGGAGTGGTGGTAAATACAAAATCTTTATAATCCAGGAGTCATTACATATACTTCCTGAGATGGTTAACAGTATATAATAATACAACCTACACATGCATCCTGACTGTGGATTATTACTAGTTATGACATAACTTGACACAGATAATCAAACTTGAAAATGCAGTTAGATCACTTGGTTGGGAAAGGAAAAAGAAAACTAGGTCCAAGGCAGACTTGATAGGAAAAATATGTGAGGAAAGAAAAGAAAAAAGAAAGTCAAAAGGACTTGGCAGAGGATAGAAAAGTGGGGAAGCTAGTTACTATGTCAGATTTTTAGCTCTATACCTGCCTTGTCCAGGAATGGTTTTCTGCTTTCCCTCTCTGAATTGTTATCTCAAAATAACTCCTTTGTTTTTTCAGAAGGATAGAAATTATTCTATCTCTGGTTAACATTTGTTTTGTAGAGGTTCATATTTATTTGCCGTTCTACAGTAGCCTGCCTACCTTAACAAGTACTTTCCAATTACTCTATTATCTCTCAGAGTCACATTTTGCCTCTAATTAGTTTTTATTTTGTAAATGCCTCCCATTACTCATTGATTTCTTGAGCTTTCTGGTTTATCCTTTGTAAAGGAAAGAGAAAAGATTTATATATATATTTTTTCCAGATTAATTCTACTCAGCTGAACTTGTCAGTGATGAGTGTAACTGTGTTTTAAAGCAGAAGTCCAAGTCTTCAGGCATGGCAACGAATCAACTAGTTAC
This sequence comes from Chlorocebus sabaeus, assembly GCF_047675955.1. Classification (NCBI taxonomy): domain Eukaryota; kingdom Metazoa; phylum Chordata; class Mammalia; order Primates; family Cercopithecidae; genus Chlorocebus; species Chlorocebus sabaeus. The sequence continues at coordinate 33,146,141 of NC_132913.1, read as the reverse complement.
TCAAGATATGACTACCAAACTATTAGATACACTGGTTATAGTCCTCTTGGTAAAATATTTCAAAAATACTCAACTGAGAGGTCAATTGTTATGGTTGTGCAAATCCGAAGGCGAGTTCTTGGGTGAAATAGACATAGATAGTCTCCACATCTCACTCTACGATACCTTCTGTCTAGAAATATTGTTTCTTATTTTTTTCCTTCACGCAAATTTGAGTTCAAAAGAGCCTGATGACTGTCGCTTTCTCCTTTATCCGTGTTACCATTCACAGCTTTGTAATGCAATCTGAATGTAAACCCAATTGACCCTAGTAAAAGTGAAGTCATGGAACCAGTGCATCTATAGAGAATAAAAAAGCAACAGGTTTCTAACGACAAAGGCAAGGGAAATTTCTCTCCCTCGGGTGAATTTCAGTGAAATGGGTGAGCACAGCACATTCCCTTCCATTTGGAGAAAGATAGGGCAAAGCAGAGAAGACCAAGAGGTGATTTTGCACTTTTTTGACTAGATGGCTACAAATTGAATGTGAATTATAATCTTAGTACAGGAAACTCAATGATTCTTTTTTTGTCTTGCAGCTTTGGAAAGTGGAGACATATTCTGAAGAAGGAAGAATAAAAAAGTAACAAAAAAAATTGGGTTTCAAACTGGACTGTTCTTGTTTATACATATCTATAAATACTGTGATTAATTACAAGCTGTAAGGAAAGGAGAAAGAAAATAATTGAGTTCTTACTTTGTACTGTGCTCATTATATAGACAATTTCATTTTATCTTTACAAATTCCTCCATATTAATCTCTATTTTGAGATGTAATAATAAAAAAAAAAAAACTGAGGCTTAGCAAGGTAATCAGCTGAGTTTTGAACTACATGGCTCTGAAAACCAAGTCTCGTTCACTAGGCCACTGAACATGGGGCTTTGTACAATGTGAACTCCCGGTCCCTGGTCCCAAGTGGGTCTAAGGTAAGACTGTATTTTTAATAAACTTTACAGATGATTCCTCTAACCAATTAGATGCTTAAAGCAAACAAAAAGCCCAGTGGTGAAGACAATGCATCCAGCACACCATGCAGTTAGTAAGTTACTTTCCTGAATTGTCAGAAATATGGCTTCAACTTTTCAGGGCCAAGACAGTGCATGAATATGAAATTGCAAATGGAAAAATACAAATGAGAGTATCTTGTGATGGTGACACAGGGCTATACAGGAATGTACCTTAGAAGGTCAGAGCACACACCATAGACATTGAAGTTTCCAAATGAAAACAACTCCTTGACTAAGAGAGAAAAAGACAAAGAAAAGAAAGTGAGGAGATGAACAGTAGTGAAAGACATTGAATTCTTCTACCCTCATTCTAGTGTGAATGACTCCTAAAAGATGAGAAATGAAAGGATCCCTATGACACCAAACCACAGAAATGGAGCTGAAACTTTCATGGAAAAGAGACATCAATTAGCCTTGGGTGTGGCTGACTTTTAATGTATTTAGCATAGTTCCTGAGAGTACTGGGATGCTGAGCATAGAAGCAAATGGAGCTCTGAGGCCATCATGCCCATTCAAGTAAATAAATAAAGCTAAAGGGGTTGGAAGGGTGGTGAACAGACTATGCATCCTAAGCTAGGGAAGCTTGACTGTTCCTTTGCCATTTTATCTCAAGGATGGTTGCATAATAATTTTTTTATCTAAATTTTTTTAGACCTCTGGAGAGAGGATACTTTTGCTGTATTTCTATTACCGGAAAGGGGTCTCGATCCAGACCCCAAGAGAAGGTTCTTGGATCTCACACAATAAAGAATTTGAGGTGAATCCATAAAGTGAAAGCAAGTTTATTTAAAAGGTAAAGGAATAGGCTGGGCACGGTGGCTCACGCCTGTAATCCCAGCACTTTGAGAGGCTGAGGCGGGCGGATCACGAGGTCAGGAGATCAAGACTATCCTGGCTAATACGGTGAAATCCCATTTCTGTTAAAAATACAAAAAATTAACTGGGCGTGGTGGCATGCGCTGTGGTCCCAGCTACTTGGGAGGCTGAGGCAGGAGAATTGCTTGAGACTGGGAGGCGGAGGTTGCAGTGAGCCAAGATTGCAGCACTGCACTCCAGCCTGGGCGACAGAGCAAGACTTTGTCTCAAAATAAATAAATAAATAAATAAAAGAAAGTAAACGAATAAAAGAATAAAAGAATGGCTATTCCATAGGTAGAGCAGGAGGGCTGCTGGTTGTCCATTTTTTATGGTTATTTCTTGATTATATGCTAAACAAGGAGTATATTATTCATGAGTTTTCCAGGAAATGGGTGGGCAATTCCTGGAACTGAAGATTTCTCCCCTTTTAAGACAATATATGGTAACTTCCTGACATTGCTATGGCATCTGTAAACTGTCATGACACTGGTAAGAGTGTCACTTAGCATGCTAATGCATTATAATAAACATATAATGAGTAGTGAGCACAACCAGAGGTCACTCTCCTTGCCATCTTGGTTTTGGTGAGTTTTGACCAGCTTCTTTACTGCAACCTGTTTTATCAGCAAGGTCTTTATGACCTGTATGTTCTGCCAACCTCCTATCTCATTTTGTGACTTAGAATGCCTAACTTACTGAGAATGCAGCCCAGCTGGTCTCAGCCTTATTTTACCCACCCCCTACTCAAGATGGAGTTACTCTGGTTCAAACACTTCTGACATTTCTGTTACTTCTGGGAATATTTAGAAAAGGGAAGAATCTCAGCCCTCTCTTTACAATATCCCACTTACTTTTTTAATAAACTGCCCTTCAGTTTCTCTCTTTCTCTCTCTCTCTGTCTATTTTTCTTGAGACAGGGTCTCACTCTGTCACCCAGGCTGGAGTCAGTGGCATGACCATGACTCACTGCAGCCTTGACCTCCCAGGCTCAAGTGATCCTCCCTTCTCAGCCTCCTGAGGAGTAGCTGGGACTACAAGTGCATGCCACCATGCCCAACTAAATTTATTATTTATTATTTTATTATTTTTTGTATGGATAAAGTCTTGCTATGCTGCCCAGGTTGGTGTCAAACTCCTTGGCTCAAGCAATTCTCCCACCTCAGTCTCCCAGAGTGTTGTAATTATAGGTGTGAGCCACTGGTCCTGGCCCATCAGTTTCTCTTAAGGCACAGAGGACATCCCCACAGAACCTGATTATAGAGGCTTCCATATCTCCAGGTCAATTGGGCAGGAGCAGACAGGGACAAATAACACTAAAGACATGGCCATGAAAACATCTATGACAGTAGTTCCTAACCTTGCCTATAATTACAATCTCCTGGGATTTTTATTATTATTATTATTATTTGCTAGTACCCAAGCAACACCCCAGACTAATTAATTCAAAATCTTTGAGGGTGGCCCCGAAGCATCAGTACTTTTTAAAGCTCGCAAAATAATTCTAATAAGCAGCTAATATTGAAAACCACCAGTGAGAGACTTGGTGTGTTTCTCTCAGCATTTGAATATTTTATCCCATAATGCAGAAAATGGAACTTAATGAAAATTATACCTGTAAAGACATATTAAGTAGTTAAGTGTGTATTTGCTTTGAAGACCAGAATGTATGCATATACATCATTATCTTACTTCAAAATCAAAATGTATTTCCAGTGTCACAATTCAAAAATGTTAAAAGATCTTCCATGTTATCTAAAAAGAAATACATTAACATTCAAGAACTTAACTGATTATATGCAAATGACCTTGGTTCCTGGGCAAGCCATGACCTTGATTGGTCCTGCAATATCATCCATTACAAAGGTAGCTATTATGCAACTAGTACCTAAATATAAAGCATCTCCTATTAAGGTGATACAGTATAATGTAATGTAAAATAAAAATAATAATAAATTTAAAAATGTTTTCAGTACTGTTATTTGAGTCCCAAATCCCAGATCAACTATTGCCCTAATTTCATAATGTCACGAGGGGAGATATATTTTCTACTGTGATCTTTTAAAGCACCTGGTCCGTTGGAAAACTAAAATTTTATCTTTCCCTCCTCTTCTTCTTTCCCCTCTTGTTTGGTTTGGTGTTTAAGATGAATGACTATTGTGAGGGGGCTGGTAAAAACAAAATGTAGAATTAATAGATTCAATCCTGTCCCACAGAAACCAGCTCGTTAGGTACTTCAGGCTCCTTGATGTTCAAATTTGTTATCCTCAATGTAAGGGAAGTATTAAATTTAGAACGTTGAGGTTTTTTGGCATGACATACATTGCAGTGAAAAGAAACCTGGATTAGGGGCCAGAAGATAGAGTAAGTAAATTCATCTTGAGAATTAACAAATTACACTATTTTGTGCAAATCACTTAACCAACCTCTCTGAGGTTGATTCTTTCATCTGTCAACTAAAGGACTTGGACAGCACTAAAGAGCTTAGTCCCTTATAACTTGAACTTCTTATGGCATATTTAGATCTGTGAACTGCGGGAATAATTGCATTTTGAGGAATGATGATAATTCACTTAATTTGTTATAAATCAAATGTGGGGTAAATAAACAAGTTATATGGAGTTCCCAGAAAAGACTGAGGGAAACAAACAAACAAACAAACAAACAAACAAAAAAAACAACCACACTTCTTTCCTGTAACTATATTTCTTATAATTGCAGGTTACACAGACTTACATATTGTTTCAGCCTAACACTGATTCAGAACACCCAAGTTATACTAAATATGTAAGATTTATAAAATGACATTACAAGTACATATAAATAAAATTCTGGTGTGTATTTTTGGACACAATACTGTCACTGCAAACAAATAAAAAGAAAAAAGAAAAAAAGATGGATCCAAAGTCAAGTAAAACTTCAAATACCACAAGCTGCATAAATCAAAGCTTAAAATCTGACTAGTAACAGCAGGACCAGATCCATGTGTATAAACTGACAGAGGTGTGGTTTCCAAAGCCACTCAATACGCTTGTATACACAATGCTTGAATTTATTGAGTTTTGCTGCAGTGACCATTTGCTTCTATGGCTCAAGTTTTGTTTTCTTGAGGGTTTCCCAATCTGTCTCTCTCTTGAGAAAACCACGTGAGATATGTTCTTTTTATCTAAGCCATTTGCATTCCTCTTAGCGTTTCTCCTTTTAAGGTAAAATGAATGTTAATGGAAGTTAGTGCCAATGATATTTGGCATATTCTGATTTTAAGGAATGAGATTCTTTCCATCTAGCTCTTGTGGGATAGTGATTGCTACATATTTGAAAGACAGAATAATCAGGCTTAAAGGCTCATTGAAAGGTCATTTAAACCATATCCCTGACTATATACACTTGGTCTCTGGGACACAGAAGTGAGCTTCATAAGCTTGTCTCCCACTTATTTCATTGATCAGAATGAGTCATTTTAATAGGATGTTACTATCTACTTATTCATGACACCTAAGACGTGGTCACAGATAATGAACCACAGAGAAGGACAGGCCTTGGTTGGAGGCAAACAGAAAACACACTCTCCATTGATGTGTGTCACCTTGACTTTTATTGTATACATGGGATTTATACGGACAAACCATGCCCATTTTCTGATACACACATTTTTCTCAGAGATAACCTGTGCACCTTGTGAATGTAAAGCGGATGGTGCACATCACTTGGTTGTTCAGAAGAATCAGCTTCATATACTCTGTTTAGGCTTCAGGTCACAGTCCTTGGAAGGGCCGCTACTGGCAGCTATCAGATAAAAATGACAATCTTTCCTGCACAGTACTTTAAAGAACATACGCTGAAATATTTGATTGATTTTTTTTCTGTGTTTCAGGCTATCCTTGTGAGGATTCTGCTATGTTGGGCCTATTAGAACCCAGAAGCAAAAATAGTGCTGATTTTTATACATACTTTCACCCAGATCTATAAGCAGAAAATCAAAGGTGGTGGATTCTTTTTTCCCTCATAATCTAATCCAACCCTTATCCAAACACTTGCATCAGAAGGGATCATAAAACCTCTAAATAAATAGCATATATGATAAAAGCATATATGAAAAAATGTAGTCTTATAGCCTGTCGTTTTATCAGACATCTTATTTGCATGATAAGAACAGCCACTAACACAAGAAAAAAATCAAACTCTGGGCATCACAGATAAGTCAACTGGTTTAGCTCTCATTCATATTTCAGAAATTTACTCAAATACTTTCGTACACATGGTTGTAGCCAAGAGTTGAAAAAATATGAGTGAATGTACATTTATATAAGTACTTATTTCAATTTATTTATAAAAATATATCCCTACATTTATCTATATATATTTATGTAAACTTTTATAAATTTTGGGTGTGTGTGTGTGTGTGTGAATGAATGAAGAGATAAGAACAATTTAATGATATTAAGACATTGTGTCAACTCTGATGGTGAGGAACTTTTAACTATTGATGCTGTTTTGTCTGAGGTCAAAGGAGTCTGGCACTGAGCAGTTTTTTGTTTGTTTGTATTTTTGTTTCTGTTTTTGTTTTTTTATTTTTATTTTTATTTTAACTCAAACCCTTTCCTCTCCATGTGATTCTGTTTCTTATATATTTTCACACCTAACAATCTCTTATTCATCAAGACTTGGTGAAATTGTCACTTCTTTCACACAAGGGTTTGATGTTTACAAATAAGAATAAGACTTTCTTCCTAAAAACTTCTTTTTTTTTTTCTTTTTTTTTTATTATTTTTTTATTTTTTTATTTTTTAATTTATTTATTATTATTAAACTTCAAGTTGTAGGGTACATGTGCACAACGTGCAGGTTTGCTACATATGTATACTTGTGCCATGTTGGTGTGCTGCACCCATCAACTCGTCATTTACATCAGGTATAACTCCCAATGCAATCCCTCCCCCTTCCCCCCTCCCCATGATAGGCCCCGGTGTGTGATGTTCCCCTTCCTGAGTCCAAGTGATCTCATTGTTCAGTTCCCACCTACGAGTGAGAACATGCGGTGTTTGGTTTTCTGTTCTTGTGATAGTTTGCTAAGAATGATGGTTTCCAGCTGCATCCATGTCCCTACAAAGGACACAAACTCATCCTTTTTTATGGCTGCATAGTATTCCATGGTGTATATGTGCCACATTTTCTTAATCCAATCTGTCACTGATGGACATTTGGGTTGATTCCAAGTCTTTGCTATTGTGAATAGTGCTGCAATAAACATACGTGTGCATGTGTCCTTATAGCAGCATAATTTATAATCCTTTGGGTATATACCCAGTAATGGGATGGCTGGGTCATATGGTACATCTAGTTCTAGATCCTTGAGGAATCGCCATACTGTTTTCCATAATGGTTGAACTAGTTTACAATCCCACCAACAGTGTAAAAGTGTTCCTATTTCTCCACATCCTCTCCAGCACCTGTTGTTTCCTGACTTTTTAATGATTGCCATTCTAACTGGTGTGAGATGGTATCTCATTGTGGTTTTGATTTGCATTTCTCTGATGGCCAGTGATGATGAGCATTTTTTCATGTGTCTGTTGGCTGTATGAATGTCTTCTTTTGAGAAATGTCTGTTCATATCCTTTGCCCACTTTTGGATGGGGTTGTTTGTTTTTTTCTTGTAAATTTGTTTGAGTTCTTTGTAGGTTCTGGATATTAGCCCTTTGTCAGATGAGTAGATTGCAAAAATTTTCTCCCATTCTGTAGGTTGCCTGCTCACTCTGATGGTAGTTTCTTTTGCTGTGCAGAAGCTCTTTAGTTTGATGAGATCCCATTTGTCAATTTTGGCTTTTGCTGCCGTTGCTTTTGGTGTTTTAGACATGAAGTCTTTGCCCATGCCTATGTCCTGAATGGTACTACCTAGGTTTTCCTCTAGGATTTTTATGGTCTTCCTAAAAACTTCTATCAAACTTTACCTGTCTTCTTTTTATATTACCTGCTGCTTTTGGTTTTTGATTTTATTTTTGCCCATATGTTTAGTTGTATAAAAATCTCCTTGAAAAAATACTGCTACTACTAATAATCCTTGCTTCATTGCATTCTTTGTATTTTATACGATGCTTGGCATAATCCCTTGAATAATGTAGATACTTAATACATCGTTTAGAAGACGTGAAAAGAGGTATAACACTTTTATATTGTGTTGCAGTGGGAAAGGACTTTTCTTGCACTTCTTGACATTCTATTTCCAGTCTAAAAGAGGAAAACGATTTTTTTTCTTAGGTTTTGTACCACGCTTTAACCACAGGTTCTAAAATTAAATTAAAATCTATCTCCTTTCGAACTGAGAACCACCAAGCTTTATTCCCTGTCTTCCTCAGAGTCCTGAGCTACTTTGAAAGTTGCCTGAGATTCTATGGGATTTGCAAAGGCAGCAGAATCCTCCTGCAGAACAGCACAGGTATTTTTAAGAAATAAATCTATAGCCGTCAGCACTAGGTCAGGTATCAGACGACTGTCAACAAGGGCCAATTGGTGAAATAATAACTAGGATTTCCACTTAGTTAACACTAAAACAAACAAACAAAACCCCACCCTGCAGTACCCAGAATATATATCCAGTTAAAAGCACCAGTGGCTGCCTTTGTTCCTCACAGAAATTTTCTCTGTGATCAATAATGTCAGCCAGGTTCACTGAGTGTGTTGCCGTCAGACTCTTGAAAACAAAGGTTTATTTTATTTTTGTGAAAATTTAGGTTAAAGAAGTACAACATTAACAGAGATCCACCCCATTAAAGTATAAGAAATGTTACCTATAACACATACTCATCTCAGCCACTTGAGATTTTGGTCCTGACCTGTGATAGTCCTCACTTGAATTTTTACTGAAATCCCTGTTACTTAGAAATGGTTAGGATATGTCAAAGAGAATAAATAAAAATATAATATGATAAAAAAAATTGATACATTTGACTAAACAAAAATTTTGGAAATTTTCAACTCATAAAAAAAGTTACAACCCAAATGATATATTGGGACGAAATAATTGCTTTATATGTAATTGCCAGACTCATATAGCCATTTTATATAAAGAGCTACTACAGACCAACAAAAAAATTAATTTGCATAATACCAATAGGAATTCACTGAAAAATATTATGAACAGACAAGGCACAGGTGAAAAGTAACTCATCTCAGTAATAAACAAATAAATTGAACATTTTTCAAAACTGCTATTCTAACAAACTTCAGATTAACAATATTTTAAAGTTTGAAAACATCCAGAGTTGATGTAATTGTAGTTGCTTTCATAAACTGTCACTTGGAGAACAAGTGATTACAACTCTTTTGGAGAGAAACTTGACAATAAATCCAAAATTGAATCTCTACATATGCTTTGACCTGGCATTGCTTCTTCCAGGAATTTATTCTGTAAAAATGCCTCCACAATATATGTACATATATAAAAGTGTATTGCATTTTTATGTGCTATATTACCAATTTTTAAATACCCATGTCCATCAATGAGGCTGATTAAAGTAATTCATCATATAGATATGATATATGAATATATGTAGATATATTAATTTCTTAAGCTTATCTTAAGAAATAAGTCAGATATATTGAATACATTGCTATGTGAAGAAAAGTGTATTGAAGAACAATATGAAAAGTATAATCTCATTTCACATAAAAATTAGAAAATTTTTAATGTATACAGAAAAAATAAAAATTGAAGGAATATGCATACACTTGTTGACAAAGGGTCTTTTCATGAGGTAGAATTATGGAAGATGTTTACCTTTTAGAATACATTTCTCTGCATTGGATTATTTGTTTTATTCTGAAAACAAAATAAGCATTTGTTCAAAGTATTTAAATAAAATCTATCTAACAAAGCACCATAACAGTACATTTGGTCCAAATTATCAGGAAAATCTCCTTGAGAACCAACTTAACATGGATTTTAAGGAATATCAGCAGTTTGATTCATATTTTTCAGGGCATTAATCTATTGTAAAATACTCAGCATTACTATTAGGGATTAACAGAATGCTTACTCTTACAAATTTTAACACTTAATAATTCATTTTTTGAAATCAATATAGTGTTGTTAAAATATTGTCCTATAAAATTATTAAAGATAATTTTTCATATTGAGTGTAGAATGAACCTAGAAATGTGCTATGGCCCATGAGAAAAATGTCATATCTACAGAAAACAGTTTAAAATAATTGTAAGAAAAAAAAGAAGACTCAAGAAAGTGCCAGCGTTGCTCTTTTTTCAAATCTTTTATAATGGTTACTCTTTTCTTTGTATTACTACATTTTAATTCCATTTTGGTCTAAATATTAAAAAAATAGAAATTTAAACCTAGGTGCTTTTAAAAAGTCAAATATAACTTTTGTTTCACTTTTCCTAAAATTGCATTGCCATGAGTAACCAATAAATCAGCTGTTGACTTTTAAGTGAGCAGAGGTTATAATTGTTCTTCAGTAAGCATAGATTTATTTTGTAATTAATATCCTCTTTGGAATTTGCCTGTGAGTAACACGTCAGTCTACCTTTTTATTTTTGCCAAGCATTAAATATAATAAAAGATGTTTTGACTGGTCTTTTGCCTCAAAGAGATTTTTTAAGCTTAGAAAATACATTTAAAATATATGTAAAATGCAACATAATACTCAGACTTTAATATTATTTCTAAAAATAACAGAAATAATTTGATATTTTAATGGCAATAGATACACCCAACATTACAATGCTTTTACAGTCCATGGTGGGGGAATTAAAAAAAAAATACTTGCATATATTTAATTACGTGCCACCATGTTATAATTAGTGATTCTCATTTAGTAAACACTGTTCTTGAGACAGTACAAATATAAAGTGGAACACAATCTCTCTTGGGTAGCATCAACCTTTACTCAATCATTAAACGATGAGAAATATTGGGTTGTTTTTGTTAAGGATTAAGAAAATGCTTTTTGAAGCAGATAAACATTTGTCCCTGCTGGAAGTTCCTTCAGCAGTAATGCATCACTATGCCTGACCAGCCCTAGAAACCTTGGAAAGACAAAATATGTACATGTTCGTTGTTAGGCATATGTGATATGTTTTGCTTTGTCACCTGGCAACCAAAAGATTTTTGAACTTTGCCAAAATCCAAACTTTCGAGACTCTTAAGCTGCTTAATTTTTATATTCATAAAACACAATCCATAGTATATTTCTGTTTGGAGAGCTAATTGTATAAGACTTCTTGAGTTGTGATAGATTTTGCTAAAAGATGTTTAACCTCATAGTTTTAACATGTCAACTTCAATTCACATCAGATTCCATGTTATTTTTTTAGACCTGCATGAATGACAAATACTAAAAGTCACATATATTTCATGTCTTTATCATGTCTTGAAGGAGCCGTGAAAAATGAGCAGAGAATCAGAAGTTGAGTGTTCTAATCTTGCTTGGCTCTGTTGTTCAAACTAGTCTTGAGACTTCAGAAAGTAGTGCAATACCTTTGATCCCATTTCCTTCATTGATAAATTAAGGAAATGCACTTAAGAATTTCAAAGAGTTGTAAAAAATATTTGAGGTGTATATTTTCTTTTTAAATGAGAGGGATATCAACGATGTTCATTCTAGAGACACATGGGTATACAGGTCTTTCATTCTTACTCATTATTTGTCAATCTTTGACCCACATTCCATCTCAAAACCCATCAGCATGCTCTGATATATACCAAGTACTTCTAGAATATAAATTCCACTGAACTTTTACAAAGTATTTCTATATTCATGCTCACTGATCACCATCAGAGATATTCAGTTATTTTTATTTTCTTCTATTTTAAAAAATGTGGAAACTCTTTCCCCTTGTTCCATTTGCAGTATGTTCCTGGGACAGATCATGGTACTTTCAATTTAACTTGGTTACCTGGATTTTCACAACCAAAGGACCATCCTGGAAGTCTGAACTAAACTGAGGAATCAATTGTAATTGGCAAAGGTTCCGTAAGTACTATCTTGATAACATCCTCAAATAATACCTCATATCATGAAGGATAGTTTTACTATTTTAAAGTCCAATTTAGTAGTGCTACATCACTGACTGTGATGTTCAAATATTTGTCACTGGAGACCATCAGCCCATGGCAAAATAGACACCAGAACACTACATAATTTGTGTTTGTTCAGAGAAAAGACTATTCAGATTTTTATTATCCTAATGATTAAAAAATTGCTCTCGGTGCTTGTTCCAGTAAGAGAAAAAAATGTTCTTAAACGCTAAAACAATAGTAGCTTCTTTGGTGAGTGATGTGCCACTTAGTAATAATGCAGTGCATTTTGAACAGATCTGTAGTTTTTCAAAGACAAACATCAAATAGGAAGAAAAAGGTTATGTCACCTTCACCCTCACAGTACTGTCATTTATATGCTATCAGCTCATTAAATTCACATTAGGATACTCCATGGGACTTGAGTTGCTATTAGTGCACCTAAAATGGCATAACAAAATCTCAGTTCACTTTAAGAGAGATGGCATTGCGACATTTTGTATTTCATCACTGAATTATTACAGTCTCAGATGCATTCTGCTGTGATGGTAATGGAAGGAGGAGTACAAGAGAGGAAAGCTGTCCATTTGTTGTTCCCCAGGGAGAGAAAAAGCAAAGTTTGATCAAAAAAAAAATTTAAGGAAGTGAAAGTAAAGCATTAACAATTTAACCCCTGTATCTAGGCTGAAAATACGCAAGTAAAGGCAAATGTTACATTTTGAGATAGACTTTATAGGACTTGTTTATTTACTTCAGTAAAATGACTATATTGACTACTCAGGAGCTTGTTTGCTTAGTTGTTTTATGTCCACAGGTGGATGACCATCTGGACTTCATATTACCTTTCAGAAGTACTCACTGGTAGCAAATCACTGTCCTTTTCTATTATATTTTTAGCAGTTACATCCTTATGAAAAAAATTTGGGTAGCCTCTCAAAGGTGAATAATTCCATGACAAATGTGAATATTGATAGTTATCTCCATGATCACAGAACCTTTCCATCATGATGAACAAAGGATTATTATCTCCTATTCTGAACAACCTGTAGCTATACAAGATTTCATGAAATAATTTTAGCACATTTAACAATGATCAAATTGTACATTTGTCAAAAAATAGAGACACCAATGGAAAAAGCTTGAAATAGCAATGGCTTGCACAGCATACAAGAATTAGTGTTGTTCTCAAAACCAGTAAACTTATGAGAATTTTGATGTATATTCTATCAGCAGAATTAAGAGAAGTATATGGCTGACATAATATGCTTTTACATATAAATAGAGAAATAAATGTGTGTTTATTAAGAGATGAAATTGTATAATAACATAAGCATGCCCTCTTCTAATGATTACTTCTCAGTGATAGAATCAGAATTTGAATAGAAGAAACAAGATTAAAGTCTTCATCCCACATCTTGAATGTTTGGACATACTAAACACAATATTTCATAATTGGGAGTTTATATTACATGTGGAACATTTAAAATTAAATTACAGTTGTTCAGAATATTTAGACTTGATGACTATTGCTTTCATTTGTGTCATTTCTTACATACAGTAAAAAAACAAAAATGTATCAAATATGTGAAATATAAATACCTGCTGCTTCTGAGTATACTTTGTTTGTAGCTACAGCTCTGTTGCTGGGCTATTGGTAGCTGTAATATTAAAAAAATGAAGAGATTGAACTAGACAATCATTAGATTTCCTACAATTATCTACATCCATGTCTTAACAGGAGATAGCAGAGTGTTGGAAAAAGAGACCCAGTAAGAGTCTAGGCTGTTGGTCTCCACCCAGACCAGAATTAAGAAACCTAAATTAGTGAGTAATTTACTCTAGGCCTTAGTTCTCCCTTCTACAATGTAAGGCAAAATACTTTCTGACCTCTAAAGTATCTTGAGATCTAAACTTCTCTGGTTTTGTGTTCTCTAACCCTTTCTCATTTCTCTCACAATTTTACCATGTAATATTGGACAAAGTCCTAAAGCATATAGAGTACCCATTTTTATTAGTCAGGGTTCTTCAGAGAAACAGAACAGGAGAGAGAGAGAGAGAGAGAGAGAGAGAGAGGGATATTTATTATGAGAAATTGGTTTTTGTGATTATAGAGGTTAGAAGTCTCACAATCTGCTCCCTGCGAGGTGGAGAACCAGGAAAGCCAGTTGTATGATTCAGCTGGAATTGGAATGTCTGAGAACCAGGGGACTTGACGGTGTAAATTCCACTTTGAGGGCTGGAGAAGATGAGATGAGATATCCCAGCTCAACCAGTGAGTCAGAAAAAAAGAATCAAGTTACTCCTTCCACTTTTTAATTCCATTCAGGTCCTGAATTGATCAGATGATGCCCACCCACATTGGGGAGCGCAATCTGTTGTAATGAGTCCACAAATTCAAATGTTAATCTTATCCAGAAACACTCTCCCAGACACACCCAGAAATAATGTTTAATCTGGGTACACCATGACGAATCAAGTTCATACATAAAATTAACCATCACAACATCATTATGCTTAACCTACCAACCTACTCCCAGGAGTATAGAAAATGTTACTAAATATGATACCAGATGAGTGTTACAACTAAGTCAACCACCGACAGTTGGGGGAAGTCAGGGACCCCGAATGCAGGGACCGGCTGAAGCCATGGCAGAAGAACATAAATTGTGAAGGCTTCATGGACATTTATTAGCTCCCCAAATTAATACTTTTATAATTTCTTATGCCTGTCTTTACAGCAGTCTCTGATCATAAATTGTGAAGATTTCATGGACACTTATCACTTTCCCAATCAATACCCTTGTGATTTCCTATACCTGTCTTTACTTTAATCTCTTAATCCCGTCATCTTCGTAAATTGAGGAGGATGTATGTCTCCTCAGGATCCTGTGATGATTGCGTTAACTGCATAAATTGTTTGTAGAGCATGTGTGTTCGAACAATATGAAATCTGGGCACCTTGAAAAAAGAACAGGATAACAGCAATCTTCAGGGAACAAGGGAGATAAGACTTGGAGTCTGACTGTTGGTGAGCCGGACAGAACAGAGCCATAGTTCTCTTCTTTCAAAGGCAAATAGGAGAAATATCGCTGAATTCTTTTTCTCAGCAAGGAACATCCCTGAGAAAGAGAATGTGCCCTGAGGGTAGGTCTATAGACGGCCCCCTTGAGGCAGCAGCCTTTTATGGTCAAAGCTGAAGGGATGAAATAAGCCCCGGTCTCCTGTAGTGCTCACAGGCTTATTAGGATGAAGAAATTCCTGCCTAATAAATTTTGGTCAGACAGTTTGTCTGCTCTCAAACCCTATCTCCTGATAAGATGTTGTCAATGACAATGTGTGCCAGAAACTTCATTAGCAATTTTAATTTTGCCCCATCCTGTGGTCATGTGATCTCACCCTGCCTCCACTTGCTTTGTGATATTCTATTACCCTGTGAAGCATGTGATCTCTGTGACCCACACCCTATTCGTGCACTTTCTCCCCTTTTGAAAATCGCTAATAAAAACTTGCTGCTTTTACGGCTTAGGGAGCATCACGGAACCTGCTGACGTGTGATGTCTCCCCTGGACACCCAGTTTTAGAATTTCTTTCTCTTGTACTCTTTCCCTTTATTTCTCAAACCAGCTGAGATGCTTAGGGAAATAGAAAAGAACCCATGGTTAAATATTGGGGAGAATCCCCCATAACTTTTTAATCTCTTAACTTCAGCCCAGTTCAATCACTTGGATATCTACCCTCCAGTAATGGTCATTTGAATTTATAACCATCCTATTAAGATAAGGAAATTGAAATCCACGCAGGATAAATGACTCATCCAAGGTGACACGGCAGAGAGCTAGGTTCAGAAAATATTGTGTTTCATGACTTTTAGTGCAACGTTTCTGTAGTCTGTGTCTTGTGGAGTCAAGGATCTCACTTTCTATTATCTTTGTTTCAACTTTCACATAGCCCATAGCAGGGTAAATTCTTTCAGGAAAATCTGCACCCAAGACAAAGTACATTGTACGATAAAAGGATAAGATATTAATGGTAGGAAGTGAAGAATCAACCAGTCATGAGGAAAACTTTTTTAAAGTAAACCAATTTATTTCTCATACCCTCTGAAATGAGTGGATAATAGGCTATATGGTCATTTATTCAACCTTAGAATAAGTTCCGATCCATATTTAATACCTTAAATATAGCCTTGAAATTGCATTCTGAATTGTATTCACCTTTAAGTCACCATGCCAACCACAATGCCTGGACATATAAGACGCCTTATAAGTATGTTCTATATTGAATATGACCATCTTTCAAACAGGTCTGAGTTTGCAATTGAGTATACCTCAGCTATACTCCCTTTAAAAAGAAACAAAACATTTTTGGTGTAAAATCTCAACAGCAGGAATAAAGAGATTATTTTAGTTATGTAGTGTGTATTTGATATCATGCTTCTTAAGTAGAAAGAACCCTTCAATACTCATTACATTGAATATTGAAGCTGATCTCATTCAACACAACACAGATGAGATTAGCCATTTATAGAAGCAACCCTCTCTAAGAAGCGACTTTACATGTCTTGATAAGATGAATAAGTCTTCTAAAATTCAGTAAGAGAGCCATGAAATTTTCTTTCCAATATTTTATAAGGGAGACAGTAATCAAGAATGTAAGTAATGATAGATAAGCTAGAAAGTAATTAATTGTGTGAAATAACCATTACATTGAAATAACAGAATCTTATGTTAAGCGATAAGAAACATTGTTTCTTTTTTAAATAAATACTAAAATCTGTCCGTGCTTATTTAGCAATAACTCAAAGGGTAGTCAGCCAGTTTGGTGATACTGTTTTTCACTGCTCGGCAGGTATAAACCTGAAATGCAGAAGGCCACCTCATCTACCACTACGTGAACATAATATTCCCTAATATCATCCAACTCCCTTTGTTTAACCTCTTGACTCACCACAAAAACCATTTGATCTACAAAAACCATCTGATCTGATTTTGATTTCCCAAGAAGACCTTTTTTTTTTTTTTTTTTTTTACTGGGAAGGAGCATATACTTGCCAGCTGATGCATGTATTCTGTTACATAGTGCAGCGTGTTGTTCTGTGTAAGTGAATAAATTGGCATTCTGGTTTATAAATCTATTTCCTGTAAGTTTATTTAACATTAATGAGTCCTCTAGAGCCTGACCATTCCTGGGAAAACTGATAAAATAGTACTCCTAGCTAGGCAAAGCCAAGGTCCACACCCTGGCTCTGAAGTCCCTCCAGTGAAAGTTATATATATGCCATGTGCTCCTGCCGGAAACAGCAAGGCAGTCAGCCTCTCTCTTTACTCCTGGTAATTATAAGTGAGGCAAATCTCTTAGGAGGAAACTTCTAAAGTGAACAGGAACAGTGCATACCATCTTCATGCCTCAGAGATTAACAGCATTCAGTTATATAATAATAGTTTGTAAGAGATAAGCCTGATTTATACTGTATAACCCAGTATTTCTCAGTATTCCAACTACTTTCATGTGATCCATATTAAACTTTCTGGGAATATACCATGGAAAACTCTATTTGTGGGATATTATAGTTCTAGGAATCCTGAAGAAGGCCTGGAAGTACAGCTTCTCCTCGGGGATTTTTATCTCATTTGCATCTTGATAAAAATAAGAATTTCTCAGCTATAGATCTCAAGAAGAATAATATCTGACAATGCCATAATAAAGTTAGTTTTATGTAGAACCTGGGTAGATTTGCTTCACACTAGTACTTGGATGTGCCTTGACACTGACATCCCTCTCTTTAGCTTCCTTTTCTATAAAGGAGCCCATTCTTAACAAGTAACCCAGAATATACTGTTTAGAGAAGTTATAGAAGATCAGTCGGGATGATTCTATCACCAAATTTTATTAGAGCTAAAAATGTACAACATCTGTCACATTCTCTTGTGTTGGAGTCTAAGGATTTATCCAGTAAGTATCACCCCTCTCATGCAACAGAGTTCTTAAAACTAATAGAGAAATAAAGGAATGGAGAGGAAGTCAAAGTATCACCTTATCTACTAGGAGACCAGATGGGAGGCCTTTATTTAGAGTCAGTTATTTGAACCTACCTACTGACCATTGAATTTAGGTTGAATTACTCACCTGGGGCCAGCCAGAATAAAGTTGGTAGAGAAAAGTCAGCCACAGGAGGTAGAGATAGTCTGTGTTTCTCCTCGAAGGGAAAAAAGTTTCCAAGAGGAATAGGCTTGGAACCTACTAGAGTAGGCTAACTTTAATCCTCAACAGAAGTGCCTGCTTCTGGGGTAAAGGGAGGAAAAGCATAGAGAGACATTCTTCCTCTATATGGAAGATAAAATTAGGAATGGGGAATCATAATTTTCTTCTAACATACTGCTTCTTGTGGTAAGAGACCTAAACTATAAAACCTAAAGTAAACAATTTTTAAAAACACAAAGATTTGAGCACAGTATACTTTTCCTACAAGACAAACCTGGCAGAAATTAGTTAATGGGACAAGACGACTACGTATAATGTGCCTAAAGCTGGACAAGAGAAAACAAAACAAAGATGGGACCAGATATAAACTTTAAAAGAGGCAGAAAGGTAAAGCAATTATTTTCTCTTCCTACTAAGTGATGCACTGATATTGAAGCAATGATATTTGAGTGGTGGGCTGTCCTAAGATTTGTACACCATCTTTTTGTTTCGTTTACAACATTTTTTCTGTTTCCAAACATATCTAAGGAATCACTGGTGTGCAAATTTTTATTTATAACAGTCTGAATATTAAAAGTATTTTAGCTTAGAACATTGGGTCTTCTAAAATTAGTCAAAGGTTCACTTTAAATTATAGTTAGATGATTTAACAAACGCATATTGCAGATTTGCAAATTATTTTATTAATAAAAATTAATGTTCCTTCTTCACATGGAATGTATATTTCTGCAAATGTATATATCTATTTATGCTTACTCAATAAGCACTTATTAGGTTCACAACTATAACAAGCTGTGTGTCATAACCTAAGATTCAAAATCAAATATGACAGTTTCTGCCCTTGAATAGTTTTGTTTCCCGTAGGAAAAGAGACAAATCAATGATTATCATATAGCATGAAAGATGCTAAGGTAGTGGCATGTACAAGGTATTTTGGGAGACAAAACATCTATGTCAGACTGAGAGATAAAGAAAAATGGTGTTTGAGCTAAAGCATGTCTGTGCGTATGTGTGTGTGGTGTTTTAACTTTTACTTTCATGTAATTTCAAAAAAGTTTGTTCAGAAACATTTGACAATAACTTGGAGATGTGGTGCCTATTTACATTAATATCATTGAATGTATTAATTCCTTCACACAGGATCATACAGTTCTATGATCTGATCCACAATTTGTATTCAAATTGCGTCAATAATCCTAAAAATGTGCTGCATTTGTTGTTTTCCACAGCTCAGGGTCTACTCTGGATCACTTGTTGCAGTTTGTTGCCATATCTCTTCAGACTCTTTCCCTCAGTCTCTATCTTGACCTTGATCTTTTTGAGAAGAACAGAAAGTTTATTTGTAATTGAATTTACATTCCTTTGATGTTTCATATTGTTACATTCAAACCATGATTTGTGGCAGGACCTCCACAGGAATGATAGCATGCCCTTCCCAGGAAGCATGTGATGCCCACTGGTCCCAGGATTTGATCACTTGATTAAGGGGCTGCTCCTGTTAGACACTGTGAAAGTACTGCTTTTCCCTTTGTAATTAAGGAGCGTTAATGATTTTGGCAGGGGAATTTTGGGTAATTCAAAACACTTGATTTTTTAAATTTTTTTTCTAGTTTCTGACTGTTAATAAATAAAGCTTCTATGGAGAGTGTCAGGTAAGGCTTCCTAAATACATTGGGTTGTCAGGGAAGGTTGCACTAATAAGGTAATTATCAATTAGAAGTGTAATGTGGAAACCAATTTGAGTGGGGAATTATTATTTGTATAACTTAGAATAGGTTTGGACTCAAGAATCAAAATTCTTAACCCAAAATAACAGAAATAATTTGTGCTTTATTACCTCCCTTAAGAAGTCTAGAAATACACTCTCCCAGGATTGGCCTAGTGGCTCAACTTTTTCATCAAATAACCAGGGTCTTTCCATTCTTTGGAACCATCATTCTTTATATTTCATTTGCCTTAGGTTTGTTTCGTTAGAGTCAGCATCTGCTTGACTGCTCCCTTGACTCTAGACACCATGGTTTTTTTTTTTGTTTGTTTTTGTTTGTTTGTTTTAGTGAAGAAAAAACTACACAAACAGTTAAAGTGTCTGCCACACTAAATGGGAGCAAAAATATGGAAAGAGATTTTGCTTCCGCATTCTTAAGGCAATACCTTCTATTAGAAGGTATATGCTTCAAAATGTCCACTTCACACTTTTATGCACAATTAACTATCATACCACAAAATAATAAGAGTATTTTTGCTTCTGCTTAATATGCTAAAACTATCTACTGTCTAAATGGGAATGTTCTCATTGCTTCCAAAAATGAATGATATGAAGTTCCCTTGTTTGTCATACTTTACACAGGTCAATATCAATTTCTTTTCTAGTTCAGTCACAATCTTATCTGGTCATATATTCTAAAAATTAAATTGCAATTTTATCATTCACTAATACATAAAAAATAGGAGCAATTTAATTGAAGGAAGAAGGAAGAAAATGTGCACGATTTTTTTTCAGTCACTATGCTAGAGTTGATATTTATCCTTTCTCCTTCTACTTACCAACTTAATGTTATCTTTGTCCTCATTCGATATTTGGGATGTTTGCTTGATAGAATAACTCAGGCCTTCCTTTCTCAAAGGTTCATGCTTTCATGGCTCTGTTGACATAAATTTATTACCAGTTTCTCAAACATTTTTAGTTAACATTGTTGTATGATAGACACATTTGTGATATGCTGTAGATGATGCAAGCAATGTAGTGAACCATGTCATAATTGTAAATAAAATAGTTATTCATAACTGAGTCTTATAGAATCACTAAATATAAGGCAAGTAAATAGAATACTTCAAAATTAATCATTACATTAGGAGTCAAAATGTAGGTGGAAAATTGCCTCAAGAGGAGCCAATCAGATTCTTTTTGCCAGAATTTATAAATTAAACCAAGAAATTCTAGTTTCAGTTGGGGTGGATCTCTTGCGCAGAGGAGATATAAAAATTTGAGATCATAGTATAGTGTACTTTAACACACATAGTAAGAAGCGGAGACAACCAATCTGCAGAAAAAGAAAGATAAAAAGATAAGAAAGAGAAAGAGAGAGAGAGAGAGAGAAAGAGAGAGAGAGAGAGAGAAGTCATAGAGCACAACAAAACATTTCCTACATTCTGATGGTGTTTTTATGTATTACTATACACCGGACTCTAGTCTTTCTAAAGGGACTTGATGTATTTCTTATCTTTGCATTATAAAATTCCCATATGTGCCAGTAAGTAATTCCTCACCAACATCCCCATTAAAATATCTACTTAATTTAGCTAAAGTTATTATATTTTACTTGCATGCACTGACCTCTAACTCTAATATGTCTTCCTAAATTATTTTATCCGGAAACCTGCTTTCTGTCCCCTCACAGTGTGAAAATATCGTTACAGGAACAAGGAATGAAACTCATCAGTTTAACTTATTATGGAAAGCTATTTTGTCCATGTGATTTTGACACATTTACCTCAAATTCTCAGGAAAAAAAAATGCTTGCCAAGACTTTTCTTGTGTCAAAATATAAAATAATGTTTATTTTAACAAAATACATGGGAGAGGCCTTTACTCAATAAATTTGTATTTAGTGCTTACAACCTGTAAAAAGCACCATAAATATTTGTGGAAGATAAAGTTTTATGCAATTTAAATGTGCTATGTAGAATTCACAAGAAGAGTATTTCACATGCAATTGATTGAGAGGTGACTGCATTTCAATATCCTACATACTTTTACATAAAAAACAGCAGGGAACCTATAAGTGCTACTTTGGAGAAGCTAGGTAAAAATTTAACTGTGTGCACAACATATTTAAATTCAAGTGAGCTGGGATATCTTAGAAGTTTGGTTATTTATTTTGGTGAATAAAACCTCTGACAAATATTTATAAATGCAAACTTGGGGAGAATTAAAATATGTATTATTTTTTCCATTGAAGCTTCTGTGTTTCCTGATTGCTCATTTTACTATGTTTGTTCCAGGTGGCTGTTTTGAAACATCCCTCACACATTCATATTGTGCTTGAAAACACATGACAAAACCACATATTTTGTCTAGGGAAGTAACAATAATTTTTCAATGGCAGGCAAAAATTATGAAAATTACTTTTCAATGGAAGCTTCTTTCACATACCATAGCTATTTGTTTTCACAAACTATGATTTCTTCACAAGGTTATTTTTTGATGGTCTCCAGGATGCTAACTTACCATGGGGGTTACACTAGCTATTTTCTAAAATGGGTGTTGCACTGATATAACATATATTGGATATTTATGCTTGTTTTTATTTGGCTTAATTACAATTCATTTGAACTTTTGCCCCAAGATAGTTTTAATGTGGAGGCCAAAATTTGAAACTTTTAATGAAATAAATAAATACACTTAGTAATCTATTATTTTCCTGAAAGAATAAATATACTTTCATAAATAAACCACCTAATAAGAGTTCCTAAGTTTTACCTTCATACCGTCAGTAATGTTTTATGTTATTTAATGCATGAAACAACCCCACATATATATATATGTATATACACACACACAAACACACACATATATATACACACACTCACACACACACAAATACATTTAACCTATACACAACCATACACAGACATAGCCAATTTGACACATTTTTTGAGTGCCTACTATGATCCAGAAACTGGAAACGTAACAATGAGCAAGTCAGTTATGGTCTCATTCTCAGCAACCTTATATTATAGTGGGGATATGCAATGGAAAATAATCCATAGAAACTGTGAGTATAATAAGGGAAAAGTTAGGAAAGGGAAGATATGGAAGAACATGTTTATTTAGCTATCCCTCCCTTCATGATGTAACTTTTGCCTTTCCCTCTAGACACATCTGTATTTAGTTATAACCCTCGGAAACAATCTGTCCTCCTTTTCAAATCACATTTAACTCCCTAGTTAGGGTAGCTATTATCAAAATGACAAAAACTAGCCAATGCTAGTGAGGATATAGAAAAAAAGGGAACGCTTATACACCGTTGGATGGGAATATAAACTGAAACAGCCACTATGAATAGTGTGGAGGTTCCTCAGAAACCACAAACAGAACTACCATATGATCCAGCAATCCCACCACTAGGAATTTATCCAAAGAAAAGGAAATCATTATATCAGGGAGACATCTGCACTCCCATGTGTATTGCAGCACTCTTCACAATAGCCAAGATACGGAATCAGACTAGGTGTCCCATAACAGATGAATGGATAAAGAAAATGTGGTACACATACACAGTAAAATGCTATGCAGTCATAAAAAAATAAATAAATAAATAAAAAGATAAGGTCAGATCAGAGTGTGGTGGCTCACACCTGTAATCCCAGAAATTTGAGAGGCCAAGGCAGGAAAAACACTTGAGGCCAGGAGTTTGAGAACAGCCTGGGCAACAAAGCGAGACACCATCTCTACAAGAAATTTAAAAAATTAGCCAGATTTGGTGATACACTGGTGGTTCCAGCTACATAGTAGGCTGAGGTGAGTGGATCACTTGAGCCCGGGAGTTTGAGGCTCCCGTGAGTTATGGTTGCACCACTGCACTCAGCCTGAGCAACAGAGTGAGACCCCTTCTCAAAAAAAAAAAAAAAAAAAAAAAAAAAAAAAAAAAAAAAAATTCCTATCATTTGGAGCAACATGGATGGGACTGTGGGACTGGAGGACATTATGTTAAGTGAAATGAACCAGGAAAAGAAAGTTAAACACTGCATGTTCTCACTCATATGTGGAAGCAAAAATAAACGTTGATCTCACATCAAGGGTCGGGCAAAGGAGGAATAGGAAGATATTTGTTAAAGGATTCAAAATTACAGCTAGGAGGAATAAATTCTAGTGTTCTGTAATACTGTAGGATGGCTACAGTTAACAAGGTATTAGATAGACTCAAATAGCTTGAAGGAGGATATTGAATGTCCTCAACACAAAGAAATGATACATGTTTGAGATTATTGATATGCTAATTACCCTAATCTGATCACTATATATTATATGCCAACTTAAAAAATATATATGTGTATATATATTTCATTTTTCCATATCTACATACAGATGATTCCTTATATGTGAATTATTCATCTTTCTAAACTCCTATTCACTATGAAAACTCAGGTCTCTTTACATTCCTGCTCATGAGATTTGTACTGGACTTTCCTGCAACCAAAAATGCATGAGGCAAGTGGTTTTAGATATGGGACAATGGACAAAAGGTAATCCTAAAGAGAAAAGAAATATGTGTTGAATATCAGGATCACCGTAACATTTAGCAGTCCAGGGCTGCTAAAGTGAAATGGATGGCAATTTGGGGGCAGGATTCCTGAGAAAAGAGGCTAAAGGAAATGACCCCATATGTTTATTTGGAGTCACTAAAAGTTATAGAGTATCAATCAAAAATAACAAATAATAGCATTTCTTAACATCTGACCTATTCCATGTTTATTTTCTTACTGATTTTCTGTGCTCACATGAACATAAGCTCTGTGAACACAGCTCTACTCTTCATACTGTATTCCTAGTAGAAGAATATCTGACACAAAGTAGGTGCTCAATAAATATTTATTGAGTTAAGTGACTCTCACATAACTGGAAGTCCTGAGACAGAAAATTAAAATGAGGATTCCAACTCAGTTCCCCTGTGCTTCTTCCAGGTCAACTCTTGTATATATATAACTTTGTTCTCCAGTTGGCCTCTCTTGTGGCCAAAACATGGTTTTCAGTAGCCTTCAGGACAGTCCGTTTCCTAGTCTTCATGCAGTAGGAGAGAAGAAAAGCCACTCTTCTATTTGTGGAATAAAACGCCTCTCTTCCAGTGTGTTTGAGCTGTATCATGTCTTGGGTCAACTCACAGAATAAAAATAACCAAAGGCTGGAATGCTCTGTGCTGACTGGATTAAATTTGAGTTCCTGAATCGATCACTGGGTTGATCGACTGTGGAATGGGGATTAGATTATTATTAATAATTTAGTTTGATCAAGGGTGGTATCTGAGTTAGAAACAGAATCAGTCTTCCCTGAATCACACAGGTAGTATGAAGGAGGACTGAGTTCCTGAAGAACATCCCAGGTCTCTTAGGAAGGTGTAAGGAGACAATGAATGTTGAGTAGACAATAGAAATTGTCCATTATATTTTTTCCCTACAGATATATTTCAAAGATTTTATTCTTAGAAGTACAAAAAGCATGAAAATAAAATATTCTAAGAGGAATGTATTTATTGTATCACAAGGAAGCTGTTTAAAATGACAGATCTTTGAAGACAATTTAGGGAACAGCTACTGACCTATCAAGAACTTGTAAGTTTGCCAGTACTAGAAGAACAGTACTAGATCTGTACCTGTTTTGTTCAACATTGTACCCACAGTCCTTAGCATAAAGAAGATGATCGGCTGGGCGCGGTGGCTCAGGACTGTAATCCCAGCACTTTGGGAGGCCAAGGAGGGTGGATCATCTGACGTCAGGAGTTTGAGGCCAGCCTGGCCGAACTGGTGAAACCCTATCTTTACTAAAAAAAAAAAACAAAACAAAACTTAGTTTGGCATGGTTGTGGGCACCTGTAATCCCAGCTATTCAGGAGGCTGAGGCAGGAGAATCGCTTGATCCTGGGAGGCAGAGGTTGCAGTGAGCCGAGATTGCACCACTGTACTCCAGCCTGGGCAACAAAGCGAGACTCCATCTCAGAAAATAAATAAAAAAATAAATAAATAAATAAATAAAATGCTCAACGAATACTTGATGAATTAATGATTGTATTCACGCATTTGTTTTTGTAAAGATAAAGCCACAAGCTTTGTATAAAAAAATCCATAAGTTTCCTGCAGAGAAAACACAGCATACCTATATTATAAATGCTCTTGCTTCCCAGTAGGATTATTCACAAATCATTCTATTTATATATATGAATTAAGACTTTTCAGAGTGACTCCAGAGGAAAATACAATAAAAATCCTAGGAGATAAGGATCTATCATTTTGCCACATGGTGTTTTATTTGTTCTATCTGTTTTTGCTATTTTTTCCCTCTTTTTCTGATTTATCTTGTGTTAATAATACATTTCATGATAACCAATTTTTATCTCCATTATTAAATTATTTATACTTTTTCACAGTCCAGTGATCTGTGCTTTTGATATATACTTTCAATTAATCAGAATCTTATTTTAAATAAAATCATATACTATTTGATAAGTAGTTTAAGGACCTCATAACTGTGTATATCCAATTCTTCCCCCATTCTTTGAGCTATTGAGATCATACATTTTCTTTTAGACACTCCATAAAGACAATATGTTGCTTGTATTTTTCTTTAGGCATTAAGTTATCTTTTAGAGCAAATTTTAAAATTAATTTATTTTCATTTATTCTTTACCAGTACTCTTCATTTTCTTAGAAGATTCACATTTCAATCTGATATCGCATTCCTTCTGCCCGTTGAATTTCTTTTAACATTTCTTGCTGTGTAGATCTTCTCGAATTATCTGATTTTGTTTGTCTTACAAAGCCCATATTTATACTTCATTTTCAAAATATATTTTTACTGGGTAAAGAATTATGGAAAGACAGTATTTTTTTTTCCCAGTGTTTGATGAGAAATCAGCTATAATATATTCGTTTCCCTGTAATTTGTCTTTTTTCCCTCTCAGGTTGTGTTAAGGGTTTTCTTTTTGTCTTTTGTTTGCAGCATTAATATAATACGATACACATATGTGTGTTCACCACCCTGTCCCACCAGGTCTCATTCCTTAAGGGGAGTATTTACTCTGTTTGATGTTCTTTGAGTTTCCTGCATCTATGCTTTGGTGTCTATTATTAATGTCAGAAATTCTTGGTCTTTTTTTTTTTTTTTTTTTTTGAGATGGAGTCTTGCTCTGTTGCCCAGGCTGGAGTGCAGTGGCGATCTCGGCTCAGTGCAAGCTCCGCCTCCCGGGTTCACACCATTCTGCTGACTGAGCCTCCTGAATAGCTGGGACTACAGGCGCCCGCCACCATGCCCGGCTAAGCTTTTGTATTTTTTAGTAGAAATGGGGTGTCACCGTGTTAGCCAGGATGGTCTCAATCTGCTGACCTTGTGATCCGCCTGCCTCAGCCTCCCAAAGTGCTGGGATTACAGGCGTGGGCCACCGCGCCCGGCCCCATTATTTTTTTCAAATGTTTCTCTGCTCCATTCTCTCCTGATTCTCCTTCTAGAATCCTAGTTAGGCAATTGTTAGATTACTTGATTTTGTCTGACAGCTCATGGATGCTTTTTTCTCTGTTTATTGTTTGTGTTTATTTTTCCCACTTTTTTTCTGTGTTTCAGTTGAAGCAATTCCTATTGACCTATGTTCAAGTTCACTGAATATTTTTTTCACTCTGTCAAGTCTACTAATAAGTCAATCAAATACATGCTTTATTACTATGCTGTGCATTTCTACCATTTTCATTTGTTTCTTCCTTTTGCTTTCCTTCTTTTTGATAAAACTGGCTATATAACATTAAATGTGTCCATCTTTTCCTTTAGAGTGTATAATATATTAATCATAGTAATTTGAAATTCTCAGTCAGATGGTTTCAACATCTGTACCATATCTGAATCTGGTGGTTCTGTTGATTACATTGTGGTGTGTGTGTGTGTGCGTGCGTGTGTTGATTTTCCGTATTCTTCATAATTTTTTTGTAGAAAACCATGTATTTTGTATAGGAGAGCATAGACTCAAGTACTTAGAGTTTAGGCTTTTAAATAAGCATATCTTTTTCGTATATAAGATTGTGTTAACTAGCCAGGAGTTGTTCAGTGTTGAAATTGTCCTTGCTATGTTTGTCTTTAGTAGATCACAGTCTTCAAATTCCTCTAGCAATATACTGTGTGCTTGGAATGGCGGCTGGCTTTCCAAAATCTTTTTTCTCAATCTCTACTCCACCTTCCCCATTAGCCTTCCCTTTCGTGCTTACCACAGAGTTTATCTGTCACTTGCAACTTAACAAGCAGTATTCCATTATCACCTTACTTGGTGCTTTTTAGCTTGGTGGTGGGTAGTTAAGTTGGGAAAAATCCCTGGGTCTCAGTGATTTGGCCCTCAAAATGTTACTGCTCTTTTTCCAGCTATAGTTCTTGCTAAGAACATATTTCTGCTCCTTTTTGTTTTTCTTGTTCTCTTTGTCAGGTGCCATAGGCTTATATTAGTGGCCTATGACCAATGGGTTTTATTGTCTTTCCTGTAGATTAAAGCTTTGGTTCCATACAGAATCATTACCTCCAGCTCATTTTTCATGCCTGCTTTTCCTGTCCACCAGTCCTAAATAAAAGAAGCTGTCTCTTGACTCACCTTTCCGATCCTCTCACCCCCATACCTCCAGCTCATTTATCATGCCTGTTCTTCCTGTCCACCAGTCCTACATAAAAGAAGTTGTCTCCAGATTCACTTCTCTGATCCCCTCACTCCCATACCTTCCTGTTAACACCTACTGGGCTTCATGGATAAAAAGGCTGCTGGTGTGTGGGAGTCTCCTTCTCCCATATCTGTGGACCTCAGAGGCTTCACCCTCTCTACCAGTCTGCACTTGGCACTCTGCCTCCAATTTATCAGTTATTCTGAACTCTTAGTGGTGTCCAGGTGACATCCACCTTAGCAAAGCAAATGCATATATCCTGTCTCTCCCTATAGGCACCCATCTCTCCCCAGTTTTCTGGTTAATTGATTGCTTTGTAATCTCAACTTTTGAATGGGTCCAAGAAAAGTTGTGGGTTTACAATTTTTCTAGCCTTTTTGTTTCCATAAGTGTAGAAGCAATACTCCTTCTAGCTTGCCATATCCTGGAGCAGAAACCGGATGTCATTAAGACTTGAGAAGAAAATATTTTGAGAAGAATTAAAAATTGTGCCCAAAGGCCTTAGATTCTTGATGAATCAATAGTCTTCTTTGTATGTTGTGAAATTAGTGATCAAATACAAATGAATATGAGAACTCTTTTAAAAATATATTGAATTAGTTTATAAGTCCCATAAGGTGACATTCAAATGAATTCTTTTTATCTTTATAGTGCTATATATATCACTTAAACTGTAATTTCTGTAAATTTAGTTTTTTTTTTTAATTTTTAATTTTGAATCAGATCCTGGTTCTTATCACCCAGACTGGAGTGCAGTGGTACGATCTCAGCTCACTGCTATTTTCCCTGAGCTCACGTGATCCTCCCACCTCAGCATCCTGAGTAGCTGGGACTACAGGCACATGCCACCATGCCCAGCTAATTTTTATATTTTTTGTAGAGATGGATTTTCACCATGTTTTCCAGGCTTGTCTTGAATTCCTGAGCTCAAGAGATCTGCTCACCTCAGCCTTTCAAAGTGTTGGGATTATGGATATAAGCCACCATACCTGGCTCATTTTAGTTTTAATAAAGAATGCTGTTCATGATTCACACTGTTGACTAATCATTGGGTATTTTTTTTGATAAATTTGAAAATCTCTAGGAATTGTTGCAGAATTTGTAAGTGAAAGCAACAGAATGCCATAACTGAAAGCATAAACTTTTTAAATGCAGTGGCTGACTAGCTAGTGAGATTTTACCTGAATCTTCTGGTTTACATTACTAACTTAGGTTTCCTACACAACAAGATCAAATGGAATCTAAAAGAGAGGGGACAAGCTACAAATGTGAAGACCATGGTAGTCTGAGAAGGCAAGAGATTAAAATAGCCTTAAGCGTGGGTGAAATCAGTAGTGCACAGAGAAGACAGACATATGTTAAGACAAGGCATAGATGGTGGTTTTGGCAAATTTTGGAAACCACTTATTTCTTTTATGTATTACTTAATTCTTCCACTTGGCCCTAGATGCTCTTTGGTGTTAGCCAACGTCGAACAGCTAACGTACCTGAGGAGAAAATGTGATCCTGGACCACCCAGAAAGAAATATTTGGTGATGCTAATACAAATTTTTAAAAAATGGGTTCAACTCTTCTTAGGTTTAGGTTCCTGTAAATAATTGTGACTCAGCTAAGTGTTTCTCAAAGGTCTTGTCCAATCAACTTAAGGTTTAGACTGCATGTGTAGAAAATACTATACTGTTTGTGTAACTATGATTAATACAAAGTGTTATGTGTTTTTTTAAAAAAAAGATTTCAACAACAACTTAGGGATTTAGTTCCGTGAGTCTGTTGTTAGAGAAAAATATTAAGTAAACAGAGAGAATTTAACTAAAAGGGGGTTTTAAATTGTTATTCTAGCACCTTGCTTTTCTTTAGCATGAACAACCATAACTTCGAATTCACAGACAGAAGGGTTAAGTTCTGGTTTGTTCATAGAAAGATATACTGTCACTAAAACTTGCATAATAGGCTAACATTGATTTTCAAAGTTAAGTGAAAGGTACTGGAATGTTTCTGATTCAAGCAAGAGGTTCTTTGTACATTGCATCAAATCTTAGAATATAGAGGATACATTTAGAGACAATATTAAATTCAAGTGATTAGAAAACATTTACCCTTAAAATTCAGAGGAACCTTTCAGGCAACATGGCAGGCATGGAGGAGGCAGCAACCTTCGGGAGCCACCTGACTACTCTGGGAGTCACCTGAATGGCAACCTGGATCCAGACAACAGGGAGGAGGAAGCTGCCTCTACAGCTGAGGAAGCAGCCAAGAAAAACAGATGGAAGAAAAGGAAGAGTAAAGGGGCTGCAGCAGGGGAGCAGGAAACTGATAAAGTATTAAGAGTCTCAGTGGATGAAGGAATGAGACAATTGGAAAGACAAGCGTTGGAAGAGAAAGAAAGAGATGATGATGATGAAGATGGAGAGGGTAATGGAGATGGAGCAACTAGGAGGAGGAGGAAGAAGAAGAAGAAGAAGAAGAAGAAGAAGAAGAAGAAGAAGAAGAAGAAGAAGAAGAAGAAGAAGAAGAAGAAGAAGAAGAGAACAAGAGAGAACCAAAATTCAAACAGACCCTCCCTCAGTTCCAATATGTGACTGTATCCTAATAGTGTATTTCCTAAAGGACAAAAATGTGAATACCCACCCACACAAGATGGATGGAGAATTATGAGTGAAGAAAAGAAAGTGTTATATCAGGCTAGTGAAGATATTTGGAATAATTTTTGAGAAGCTGCAGAAGCACATCAACAACTTAGAAAATATGTAATGAGCTGGATCAAGCCTGGGATGATAGAAATCTGTGAAAAGTTGGAAAACTGTTCACACAATCTAATAAAAGAGAATGGATTAAATGCAGGCCTGGCATTTCCTGCTGGATGTTCTCTCAATAATTGTGCTTACCATTATACTACCATTGATGGTGACCCAACACTAACACAGTAGGATGACATCTGTAAAATAGATTTTGGAATCGGTATAAGTGGTAGGAATATTGACTATTGACTGTGGTCTTACTGTCACTTTTAATCCCAATTATGATACATTATTAAAATCTGTAAAAGATGCTACTAGTACTGGAATGAAGTGTGCTGGAATAGATGTTCATCTGTGTGATGTTGGTGAGGCCATCCAAAAAGTTGTGGAGTCCTATGAAGTTGAAATAGATGGGAAGACATAACAAGTGAAATCAATCCATAATCTAAATGGACATTCAATTGGGAAATATAGAATACATTCCAGGAAAACAGTGTCCATTGCGAAAGGAGGAGAGGCAACAAGAATGGAGGAAAGGAAGTGTGTGCAATGGAAACCTTTGATAGTATAGGAAAAGATTTCACGATGATATGGGATGTTCACATTACATGAAAAATTTTGATGTTGGACATGTACCAATAAGGTTTCCAAGAACAAAACAATTGTCAAATGTCATCAATGAAAATTTTGGCACCCTCACCCTCTGCCACAGATGGCTGGATTGCTTGGGAGAAAGGAAATTCTTGATGGCTCCGAAGAATCTGTGACTTGGAAATTGTATCTACTATTGTGTGACACTGAAGGATCATACACAGTGCAATTTGAACATACCATACTGTTGCATCCAACATGTAAAGAAGCTGTCAGCAGAGGAGATGACTATTAAACATATTCCAAAGCAACCTTAACACCTTTATTTTCTAAGCTTTTTTGGAATACGTAGCAGAATTAATTTGCAACATGTTGTCTATTTTAACACTGGACTTGTATAATATTTTTATCTGTGTTTTAAAAAGAAGAAATTAGGCCATGCACAGTGGCTCACACCTGTAATCCTAGCACTTTGGGAGGCCAAGTCAGGTGGATCACCTGAGGTCAGGTGTTTGAGACCAGCCTGGTCAACATGGCGAAACCCCATCTCCACTAAAAATACAAAAATTAGCAGGACGTCATGGCATACGCCTGTAGTCCCAGCTACTCGGGAGACTGAGGCACGAGTATCTCTTTAACCCAGGAGGCAGAGGTTGCAGAAAGCTAAGATTGCACCACTGAACTACAGCCTGGCTGACAGAGCAAGACTCCATTTCAAAAAAAATAAAAATAAAATAGTAAAAAAGAACGAATTTGATCAAAGGTAAACAGTCTAATGTAATGAACCAAATAAAAAACTTTCAGGACTTTCAAATGTTAACTGCTTTTCCCCTTCATATCTGGGAAAATGCTATAAAGCTCAAATTAGTTAGGAATGACTTACACCTTTTGTTTTGAAAACTAAGAGATGGTTTCCAGATATTTATACTCCCATATTTCTCGAATGCTTTGAATGACTACAATTCTGCATTCATACCCTTTATTGTTACTTTTTAACCTGCCTGGAATCTATTTTCTAAAAAAATAAAGATATTTTCAGATCTGAAAAAAAATCAGAGGAACCATAAACATCATCAAGTCTAATCATATCCAAATGTGGTCCATCAATCAACCTCGGCAGAAATAATTGGAGAAGATTTAAAAATTCAGAGAATGTTGACCTCCTCTCTAAGATAGCATTCATAAATATTTTATCATTGTCTGGAAAGTAACAGCCTACAGTTTAACCAATATTCTAATTTTGATTCATGATTTTAAATAATTAAACTTTAATAATTGATATGGTTTAGATATTTGTCCCCTCCAAATCTCATGTTGAAATGTGATTGTCGATGTTGGAGGTGGGGCCTAGTGGGACGTGTTTGGTCATGATGGTGGATCCCTCATGAATAATTTGCTACTGTCCTCATGGAAATGAGTGTGTTCTCACTCTATGAGTTCACATGAGATCTGGTTATTTATAAGGACCTGGAACTTCCTCTTCTCTCCCTTGCTCCCACTCTCACCATGTGACATAACCGTACCCCCCTTCACCTTCTGCCATAATTAGAAGCTTCCTGAGGCCCTCACCAGATGCAGATGCTGGTCCTATGCTTCCTGTATAGCCAGCAGGACTGTGAGCCAAATAAACCTCTTTTCTTTATAAATTACCCAGTCTCAGTTATTTCTTTATAGCAATACAATAATTGACTAATAGGATAATATAAATTACTTATATTTTGGTAGAAATATATGGTTATAATTTTAGAAAAAAATAACTTTATTTTTGTCTTCCTACTACAGAATTCACTGGGAAGAGAAGTGGGCTTCTGTTCTGCTGCTAATTTGCAAGATTACACTCTAGTGGCAAATTCTTCCTATTGCAAGCATGTATTCCCTAGAGCCCAACGATTTCTAAAGGTACATGGTCAGTTAAACCCATGTCAGATACAAGACATAGCAGTGTCATTTTTGCACAAGTGGAAATATTTCTCCTAGATTTCCAAGTCATGAATGAATAACTACAAAAGAAATAGAGGACACAGGCTATATGATGATTAAATCAAGTAGTTTAATGACAAAAAACTGAACAGATTGTGCATGTTATTTTATCCCATTTACATTGACAAAGTGTCACACTTCTGCTTTATGAAGAGAAACTTCATGCAATAGTCATAAGGAAGAAAGAATTAATGCTAGGAATAAGTGTAAAAGCTCTGTATAGCTTTTCATTTAAAAGATTTTACAAATCCTGCTGACCTGTTGCTAAACTAAGCAAAGCGAGTCCCCCTGGAACACACTCTATACTCATTCTTCCTCTTCATTTACATTCCTTTAAACTATTTTAGCATATTCCTAAATAGCAGAAACTTTTCCTATGGAAATAATGTCAGCCTTTCCATCCCTGCAATGCAAGCTGCTTGCATCAGTTAAATTCTGAGTTGCTTCTTTTGGAGTTAGGGCCAGCTGGTTTATAGCTGGAGTCAGCCGTCACCTGCAGAACAGAGTCTGGAGAAAGTAAGGTTGTTACTCCCTGGCCAAAATTAACACTCCCATTATGATTCAATTGTGCCTGAAATTCCACTGTTAGGGATTGACTCCCACCAATCAATGTCTTGTGCTTTCTAGGACTTACTTATTTCTGACTTCACTGAATCTAAGAGATGTCATCAATTATAAAACCTGTCACTATTATATGTACAGTTAAAGAAAAAATATATTACCAATTTAACTGTGGCATCTCATCAACTCTAAGATTTATCTCAATTTCAAAGATATATTTTTAAAAATATTTTTCAATTCTTAAAATAAGGTAAGTGAAAATGCTAGTAATGAGAGAGAGAGAGAGTGGGGAATGAAGACTATGAAGACCCGTATTAACTCAACTTTTAAGCATTGATGTCAACTAGCTAAAGCCAAGCCCTAGGACAATGAAATATAGGATAGTCATATTCTTATAGAAGAGAAGGAAGAGAAAGATAAACTGCAACTGCTTCACAAGGTTGACTAAGCCCAGCTTTATTTAGACCACACAATCGTCTTCAAACAACTCCTTTTAGCAATGTTTATTTAAAGAGGTCACTATTTGACGTTAGCATAGGGAATTCCGTAGCTGTTGACCCTTTGGAAAAATAACTGACTCTGAGAAAGGTTAGGAAAGGTGGGAAAAGTCCGTGAATAAAACTTTTTCAAGCTAGAAATAGGTCAGAGTACAGCCTGATCAAAGACACCGAAGAAATGCAGAAGAATGTAGATAAAGGTAAAATAATGAGCAAGTGATAAACCAATAAAAAGAGAAGTGGTGCTTGTTTAAGTGGCTAGGTATGGCAGGAAAGAACTTTCAGATGCAGTGTGGGAAGAGTTTTACTCACTCTGCCTGTATACAGCAGCAGCAAAGAAAACAAATAGAAAAAAAAAAAGCGAATTTCAATGCTGAAAAAGGCAGACTTACACTGACTGTAAGAGCTCAGAGTAGAGTTATGGGAACGGACACCTTTTTCTTCTTGAGCTGCATGTCAGATTTTTACAGTAACACAACTACTTTTCCAGTTCAGAGAATAAAACAAAAGAAACCTAGACATTTTTTCTCCCCTCCCTTCCAAAAAATCTATAGACTGAATTGATACTAGCGGCAAGACAGGATGTTAGTACAGATATATTCAAAGGGGACAACTATGTCAAAACTAGGATAATTACATAGTATCTACATGGCATCATTTGAAAGATTAAAAAAAGATTTTCTGCCCTTGTTTGTTTTTGTTGTTTTTTTTGGGGGGAAAGGAAGTCTTGAGCTTATTACCAAAGACAAATTTCTTTAAGTTTTCGTGTGTGTGTGTGTGTGTACGTGTATGTGTGTGTGTGTAGGAGGAGGAAGGTGATTTCAAAACTCCAACAAAATGTAAATGTCCTGGACATAGAGTATTACAAATTCTGCAATATTCTTTAGTAGATTTTTTTGATAAATTTTCAAGGAAACCTGAAAATTATGTAGCATAACCACACCCTACATGATTGACTGACCATAGAAAGCAAGGCTTAGAAAGAGAGACAGAGGAGAACCTTGATGAATTGGAATTTAAGAACTTAAAATATGCTAGATGCCCTGCTAAGTACTTTACATACGTAATCCTTTAATCCTCATAAGAGCACTGTTAGGTACGTATTATTATCATCCTCATTTTAGGTAAGGAGGATGAGGAGAAATTGAATCTCAAAGATATTAAATAGCTCGCTTAAGGCTACACAGCTAGTCAGTGGAAAATATGAGCCAATTTAAGTCAGCTCACCTCAAATTTCTATGAAACCAGGTTGAGAAATATGCAGGAAAAAACAAACACTGAACCAATGGTGAGAAAGGCACAAAGTCAATTTTATACACGTCAGGTATTTTTTCCTGGGGTAGTGGTAGCCCATAAGGTTATAACATTTGTTGTTTTTTTAATAAACTTAGCTCAGAGTTTCCAGATGAAGCTTACATTTACTGAATATTTATTGTACAATAGGTTAAATTATATTAATCTCATTTAATGCTCAAAATAACCCTGTAAGATGGATATTTTCAGAATCTCCACCTCAGGTTTGTATAGCTGGTACATGATACAGCTAGTGCTCTAACCCTACTTCTGATTTTACATTCTGAACTCCTCTGAATAAACCATAACACTTCAGGTGCATGTTTCAACTAGGAATTTTTAAAGACCTCACGAGCTCTTTCAAAATATTTTTTCAATAATTAATACAGCAAGAACATATCCCATACCTTCTATCCTCACTGTTGTACAGTGTTACACACAGCACATTTTCTCATTAAATGTGTTCATGAGTATAATTTTAAAAACCCAGATTCCTGTGGAGTAATGTTATCTTTATGAACTAAACTAAATCCAAAGCTGATAGCTGACAATCACTGCATCACCATAAATATTATTCTCATTAGCAAGATGAAATTTTCTTTTTTAGATTAAGGTGTCTCAGAGAGTTGCTATAGAGAACACTGACATCTTTAAGAGACATGAGATGAGTGTATAGGTCAAAATATGTCAGTCAGCAAATGTCTTCCTGCATTCACAAATATTTATTGAACACCCTATATGCTCTCCACACATTGTTCTAGGTGCTGGGAGTACCACAATAAACAATGTTGAAAACTCCTGTACTGGAGGAGTTTATATTCAAGTAAAAAGAGACAGACAATAATGAGATAAACAAATGAAATGCACCATATGCTACATAGCAATAAAAAATCCAGATGTTGGCAAAATTTTCAATAGCAATAACTAGTAAATATTTTAGGCTTTGGGGGCTACACGGTCCATGTCACAACTACTCACCTCTGTCTTTGTAGCACAGAAGCAAGCATAGACTAAATGTAAATAAATGAAAGTGGCTGTGTTCCAACAAAACTTTATTTATAAAAATAGGCAGCAGTCAAGATTTGGCCTGCTAGTCAAAGTTCGCCAACTCCTGAAATAAATCAAGGAAAGAGGATAGAAAGAGTCAGGGATGAGGGTAAAGAAGGACTCGTTGAAATGGCGACATTTACCTAACGCAACAGAGAAAATAATAGAGCCAGTCATATGGGTCCCAGAGGAAGAGCTTTCCAGACAGGGGAAGCAGAAAGTGCAAAGGCCCTGAGGCAGGAGCTTGTCTGGTGTCCACAAAGACCAAGCAATAGGCCAGAGTGTTGGTAGAGTGGATTGAGCAGAAGTGAGCAGGCATCTGCGATGTGGAGACTCGAGAACAGAGTAAGGATATGAGGGTTTTTTCTGTGTGATACAGAAAGCAGGGGAAGATGTTGAAAAGAGAAGTGCACGGTGTGTCAGGTTTCAAAACAATCTTTCTGGCTGCTGTATGAATAGATTGAAGGGGACAAGGAGCAACAAGAATGATTTAGGCAGTGATTGTAGTCATTTGAGTGAGAGAAGATGGTGTGTTAGATCTCAGGCTGTGGTCTAGTTGATGAAAAGTAGCTGGGTTATGCATGGGTTTCAAAGGTACTGTTAACAGTATTTCTTGATGGATTGGATACATAGTGTAAAAGAGAAGGAAGAGCCAAGTGTAAGAGTTTCTGCATAGCAACTGGAATGGGAAAGACAATGAGAAGTAAAGGATTTTTTTTTTTTGAAACCACACACATATTAATAGCTTAGCGTTTAATCCATAAAATGTTGGAAATGTTGTTTTTGAGATATCTACTAAGAAATAAGAAATACATCAATTGATGCCTGGTTTCTCCTGAGTAACTAACAGATATCAAGAGGCAGGTATGGCAATGGTGAGAGTAGAGCCCAGAACTTCCTTTTACTTAGGAAAATTTGTATGGAGTCATGACTATACACGAGTTTGGACTATTGAAATAAGACATAGAAACATGAGATATAGTCTTGGCTTTGCAATTTAATGGAAACACAGGTAATTGTTGTAATTTAATTTCTCTATATCTTAATAATAAGGCATCTACATTAAGCATGATGTAGAAATAATATTGTCAATCATGACAGTTGCAAGGCATCAATGAGACAATTTAAAAAAAGCATTTAGCACAAGGCTTGGCAAATAGTATACGTTCAGTAAATATTTAATATTCTTCTTACTATACATTTTGTGGAAAATAAGTACACATCAAACCTTTTGCCTTTAATTTAAGAAAAAGGAACACTTATTTTTAAAGGTATCTAAGAATATGCTGAGTCTTCAATATATTAACCAAGCCTTTTGACTATACAAAATTATGATCTAAGATTTTATTCAGACTCTAAGAAGAAAAGGACTCTTGGATCTTTAAAAAATATTTGCTTGTATTTTTACTCATTAAAAATATAAGCCTTTCAAAGAGTCTTGGCACCACCCTTTCTTGTTTGTTTGTTTTTCTAACATTAGAGGTAGTTAGATTAAATCCTAACTGCTAGCACAAGGAAGAAAGGGAGGAAGGGAGAAAGAAAGGAAGGGAGGAGGGAAGGGAGGGAGGGAGGGAGGGAGGACGGAATGATGAAAGGAAGGAAGGCAGGAAGGCAGGAAAGCAGGAAGGAAGGGGATGGAGGGAGGCAGAAAGGAAGGAGGGGGAAGGAAGAAAGAAGGAAAGAGAGGGAGAAAGGAAGGAAGGAAGGAAGGGATGAAAGAAGAAAGGGAAGGAGGGGATGGAGGAAGGAAGGAAGGAATGAAGAAGGGAAGGGAGGGAAGGAGAAAGGAAGGAAGGAAGATAGGAGGGAGGGAGAGAGTGGAGGGAGGTAGGAAAGAAGGAACGAAGGAAGAAAAGAAGGAAGGAAGGAAGGAAAGAAGGAAGGGAGGAAAAAAGGAAGGGAAGAAAGAAGGAAGAAAGGGAGGAAGAAAGGGAGGAAAGAAGGAAGGAAGGGAGGGAAGGAAGGAGGGAAGGGAGGGAAGAAAGAAGGAAGGAAGGGAGGGAGGGAGGTAAGAAGGAAAAAAGAAAGGAAGTAAACGAAGGGATGAGGGAGGAAGGGAGGGAGAGAGAGGGAGGTAGGAAGGGATGGAGGAAAGGAAACGAGGGAGAGGAAGAAGAAAGGAAAAGCAAGAAGGTAACAGTGAATAGGAAATAGGTTTTTGAGTATCAGTATTCCCAAATCTAAAAATAACTTATGGATATGTTTATTTTTATAGAACTTTCTTTATCTCCTCATAAATTTACCATGTATAGCTTGTAATTGACATCCTGGATGACCATGACAAATTGACTTATTTCTCAATGCACGCAAAATCTCTTGAGTACTTTACTTACTTGATAAAACAGTAAAATACTAAAGATTCTTCTCATAATGTCGAAACATTTGTGTCACCGTATATTAGAAGACAATAGTGATGCCATTTTCTTTTATAAAAGCCCACTTTGGTATAAAATATGATTTAGACTAACAATTCACATTTTTTTTGTTGAGTTTCATTCATGCAAATGATTTTTAAGGATGAAAATATTCAAATCTGGAAACAAATTGCATAGGCAATAGCTAAAATGTTCACTCTTGTTTCTCAACTTCATCTGGTATAGGTTTTCTCTGAAAGATACAGTGCCTTTGGAAAAAAGATTACTAGGGATATGTTAGAATGTCAACTTGCACACTTGGTCTTGGCTTAGTTCTATTAAGATACTAGCTTATCTTAAATATTTTTTAAAAAAACTAAAACAAAAAATATACTTTGCAGACAGTGCAGAGGCAGTATATACGACTAAATTTAAAATGTTAGAATTCTGATTTATATGGATTTCTTTTTTTTTAATTTATTTATTATTATTATACTTTAAGTTGTAGGGTACATGTGCATAACGTGCAGGTTTGTTACATATGTATACTTGTGCCATGTTGGTGTGCTGCACCCATCAACTCGTCATTTACATCAGGTATAACTCCCAATGCAATCCCTCCCCCCTCCCCCCTCCCCATGATAGGCCCCGGTGTGTGATGTTCCCCTTCCCGAGTCCAAGTGATCTCATTGTTCAGTTCCCACCTATGAGTGAGAACATGCGGTGTTTGGTTTTCTGTTCTTGTGATAGTTTGCTAAGAATGATGGTTTCCAGCTGCATCCATGTCCCTACAAAGGACACAAACTCATCCTTTTTTATGGCTGCATAGTATTCCATGGTGTATATGTGCCACATTTTCTTAATCCAATCTGTCACTGATGGACATTTGGGTTGATTCCAAGTCTTTGCTATTATGAATAGTGCTGCAATAAACATACGTGTGCATGTGTCTTTATAGCAGCATAATTTATAATCCTTTGGGTATATATCCAGTAATGGGATGGCTGGGTCATATGGTACATCTAGTTCTAGATCCTTGAGGAATCGCCATACTGTTTTCCATAATGGTTGAACTAGTTTACAATCCCACCAACAGTGTAAAAGTGTTCCTATTTCTCCACATCCTCTCCAGCACCTGTTGTTTCCTGACTTTTGAATGATCGCCATTCTAACTGGTGTGAGATGGTATCTCATTGTGGTTTTGATTTTCATTTCTCTGATGGCCAGTGATGATGAGCATTTTTTCATGTGTCTGTTGGCTGTATGAATGTCTTCTTTTGAGAAATGTCTGTTCATATCCTTTGCCCACTTTTGGATGGGGTTGTTTGTTTTTTTCTTGTAAATTTGTTTGAGTTCTTTGTAGGTTCTGGATATTAGCCCTTTGTCAGATGAGTAGATTGCAAAAATTTTCTCCCATTCTGGAGGTTGCCTGTTCGCTCTGATGGTAGTTTCTTTTGCTGTGCAGAAGCTCTTTAGTTTAATGAGATCCCATTTGTCAATTTTGGCTTTTGCTGCCGTTGCTTTTGGTGTTTTAGACATGAAGTCTTTGCCCATGCCTATGTCCTGAATGGTACTACCTAGGTTTTCCTCTAGGATTTTTATGGTATTAGGTTATATGGATTTCAAATCCAGTTTCATATCTTACTATGTGATATTTAAAATTTATGTAATCTTCCTTCACCTTAGTTTTTATATTTGTCAAATAATTACGACGTTTTAAAATTGGATGAAATGATTAAATCAAAGAAGAAAGTGAAACCCTTTGTAAAAACATTATTCTGTTGTTTTAAATGGTGAACTACCATTCATCTTATTTAAGAAAATAACTGCCATGATTATATCTAAGGAATATTGTAAACCATAGATGGAAAACAAAATCTGACAATTAAAACCCTTTCCCCATTTGCACCAAGAATACTCGCCACTCACTGGCAGTGCTTGGGGTTGCAGCATTTACCCTCAGATAAATTTGCCATGAAATATGTCACTTTTATTATTATCTTTGCATCGCTCTAGGATATCGACTTTGGAAACAAAATACATCATTCTATTTATAGTATTCTGTTTTTAGTGTTAGTATTTCCATTTACAAAATATACTAATTCTTAATCACTGAAAATGTCAAAGCCTAGAAGTCTTGACATTCCTATGCATGATGTTAACATCATTCTCGAACAGTTGTTAGGCAAGGATTTATTTGACAAATCCGAATTTTGCGAAATAGAGAATTGTGATGATTCATATAATTCTGATGTTCTGTTTAGAAACAACTCCAAAACAGTTTTTATATTTTATTTTCACGTTGAAAATCAGTCAGATTTACTTCAGCCTCAAAGAATGTGTTTATGTAAAATTAAATAATCACTGGCAGCAAGCTGCACTTTTATTTTTCCAAACGAGAAAAGGGTTATTAAACTCATAACCAAAAAATAATGTACTTATTACAGCATTTTAAATGGTCAGGGTTTTATTTCCATATTGAGGAAATATTTCAATATTGTTGTTTTTCAAATTAAACATTTGTCTATTGTCCCCATCCCCAAATAAAACTACACAATTATCATTAACTTATGCAGAGCAAAATTCTAATACAATATTTATGATGTCATATGCATAGAAATTAGTTTCTATGAATATAGAGGGCATCTGTAAATAACACTCAGGATAGCATGTGGACTAGAGCAGAGAGTCAGAATCGTGATCGGAGAAAACTATGCATATCATCCTTAGAGATTTTTGAAAAAAATGTCTTTCATACCAAACTGGAAATCAACTAAAAAATCAGTGGCAATTTACCTGCTCCCAAATGCTGTGGAGCTTGGGAGGGAGGGGCGTGGATACTGTGCTACTTGTAAAAATACTAGCACTGAAGTAAAAATGGGACAATAAAATCACAAAATTTATCATGAGCCACGATTTGCACGAATTCTACTATATTCACTTCCACGTATTTTTTTGCTGGCCCATTAGTTACCTGGATAGTTTATTAACTGGGGTCTCACTTTATTTTTTCCTTTCAAGTAGAAAAGAAAATGCTAGTGGAAATTTCATTTGTAACCTAACTTAATTCTGAATTTTACTTTTGATTATAGCCATGATTTACTTTAATGTTTTCAAAATGAATTTCAAAGACTATTTATTCAGTTAATTTTGAAAGTAGAAACATACTGAAACTTTTATCCCACTTGGTAAGCAGCCATCCCTTAGTTTTATCCAAGTTTTCCCATGAAAATGCCAATCGGGAATAAAACTGACAAATATATTCAATCAAAGATGGAATTTTTTTTTGCTCTTAAGTTGCAA
Organism: Chlorocebus sabaeus; assembly: GCF_047675955.1. Classification (NCBI taxonomy): domain Eukaryota; kingdom Metazoa; phylum Chordata; class Mammalia; order Primates; family Cercopithecidae; genus Chlorocebus; species Chlorocebus sabaeus. The sequence continues at coordinate 33,103,243 of NC_132913.1, read as the reverse complement.
ATGGCCTCATTAAAATAAAAGCACTACCTTAGGGATTCCATAAAGCAGAGTATTGGTACCTAAATGGTATTTATGACCAGGCTAAATGTAAAGTGAATTAAAATTTAAAGGATTATAGTCAGGTAGGCCACAGACATCTGTGGAGAAATGTCCATTAAGAAGATGAAAGAACCAGCAGTCCCTGGTGACAGGCACATGTCAGGTTAGCGGTCAGCCATACCTATACACTTAGTGTCACAGCAAATGAGAAACACATTGCCTAAGGAGGAAAGTACTTAAGATATATTTATTTTAGGCTAAGAAAAAATATTAGGAAACTAACACTTTGGAATTCATATCCATCACTGTCATCAAGCTAAAGTCTAAAGAAAGGGGAAAATAAGATGTGGATTGATAATAAAGATGATCACATATGTGTTTATAAGAGCTACATATACTCCAACCCATGGCTGTATTTATAGAACTGATTGAAAGTAGAATTCTGTAAGCATGCCATTAAGTCCACGGTGCTGTAACCACAAAGAGGTGCTGCTGCCCAGCTACAAATAAAGGTCTTGTCTCATAATAATAAGAAAAAGTGAAATGGCCTCTAGGGTGCTAATACACCAAGGGTTTTATTCCTTTTATAATGTGAATGAGTCACAACACCGGCCACCATTTTTTTCATTTTCATGACACCATGCTGTCTTGTGCATGCCACATATCCCTGTTGCATCTGTCTCATCACAATTGAGTACTCTTTTAAATGGTCATCGTATGCTCTTAAGTGGTGACACATGGACACAGAAAATCTGATCTCTTAATTAAAAGGTACTAACTGCCTCTATTTTATTTCCTCTTTTCTCCTTATTTTGCTCTTTATCTTTCTCCTTCTCTTCCTCCTCCTTCTTCTTTCTCTCTCTCTCTCTCTCTCTCTCTCTCTCTCTCTCTCTCTCTCTCTCTCTCTCTCTCATACTGGGTCAGGAACCCACACCACTAGTGTTCAGATAGAATTCATTTAGCATACTGTCTTGGGACATTAACTTTGGCATTTGATATAGCAAAATATGTTTGAGGGTGTTTGTGGTAGGATTCTTTCTCTCTGACATTTATTCATAATCCAGGCATCACAGTCTTCCACTGTATGATTTTAAACATAGCTCAGAGAGAACATCTTTTCTACTAAGTTTGCACCTCATATTCCCTAGGATTCACGGCTTCTGACCCTACTTTTAAACTAACTGGTCCTTAATCACTGATGAACCCAGATGAAACTGTTCCCAAGATGAAGTCACTCTCAAATCTGGACTTGAGCTTCCACAAACATTGAAAAATAAAAATTAAAAGAGATGCTTTATAATCATATTTTGCCTGGAAACAGAAAGTCTTTCATCACAAATGCTGTATCAGTACTTCACTGGACACCATAGACATTATTTTGGTGAGCTTCCTTGTCTTTACAATTAAATTGTTTCAAAGGTACTAGTTTTCTAGTTATATCTCTGCTCTCATTCCACAGTTCTTTACATTAATATAATTATTTGGCAGACAAAATCTGTGAAAGTAGAAATAAATGTGGGGGGATGTCTCTAAAATCACCATTTTCCAGCTCCCAAATATTCTAGCTTGTCCTACAATTGTACAACCTTCTCAGCCTTATCTATTTATTTTTTATAAAAATGTCACCCAATCACCTCCTACGCTGTGAATCGCAGAGGCAACCCGTGGAACAGGAGAATATCACTGAAAAACGTAAGGTAAACATCATCTTTAGGATAGGATTTAGGACAGAAATACGGTGGACTCATTGAGCGGAAGTGTGATAGGTAAACAGATCGTTCCTGCATCTGTAGTCTCACCATGCAATTGGGGGTTTAATGAGAAACAAAATAGGGATAATTGGACCAGGTGATAATCACAGAAACAAAATGAGAATAACTAGATCCTAGCCAAAAAAAAAAAAAAAAAAAAAAAAAAATTGGTCTAAGTTTCATATCTAACGTGTAAATTTTTAAAATATGGTATTTTATGGTTCTAGAAAAAGTTGTTCTACCTATTGCTTTCATTTACATTTCAATACCTTTCTTCTGGGTATGATGACTGCTGTGTTTTCTGACAGAAGCACATGCCGTGAAACTTCCTTACCCTTCCACCAACAACGTGCACTTGACTTCTGAGTCTTCACTGTGGTACCCCGCTCTCAGGTCTCTTGGCTAGTTAGTATGAATTCAAATTATCAAGGTGAATGGAAGAACAAAGTGAGTATGTTGTCTTCCTTCAGAGCTCTGTATTGTAATATATATAAAGAAACTTTTAATTAAACAAATGGCAAGCATTTCAGGTGGAAAAGCCAGGCAGAGATGCAAGTGATTTGATGCTCAGGGAACCTTAAATCACGCCCCATGCAGCTGCCAACTCCTGGAATACAGGGCTTTCTTTTCTTTCCAACTAAATCAGACCTGAAGACATGCTCAGGCACTCCGTACGCACATTATTTCTCCTAAACAAGCTTCCTGTCACATCAATGTATGCTTAGTAATTTGGTCCCCAAACTTATTTTTTATTAAATACACTGTCCTCATGAAGCACCAAAATGAATGCTGAATATACTTAGAAGTAAGGGAGGCTGGGCGCGGTAGCTCATACCTGCAATCCCAGTACTTTGGGAGGCCGAGGCGGGCGGATCACGAGGTCAGGAGATCGAGACCATCATGGTGAAACATGGTGAAACCCCGTCTCTACTAAAAATACAAAAAAAAAAAAGAAAAAAAAAAAAAGAAATTAGTCGGGCGTGGTGGCGGGCGCCTGTAGTCCCAGCTACTCGGGAGACTGAGGTAGAATGGCGTGAACCAGGGAGGCGGAGCTTGCAGTGAGCCGAGATCGCCCCACTGTACTCCAACCCGGGTGACAGAGCGAGACTCCGTCTCAAAAATAATAATAATAATAATAAGAAGAAGGGAGACTTATTATTGTGTTTTGGCTGTGTCAAAGCCTGTCTGCTTGATAGGGAAACATTTCATACTTCTTCAGTCCCAGATTTGACTCCTCAAGGAGCAACCTCGGACAACCTAGTTAGAGGCATGGCAAATTTGGGCTAACCCTAAGTGCTGTAGAGTTTGGACTGGGCTTGCTGTCTGTGCAGACTGTAATCTGCATCAGATAAATTGCTTGTCATCTATTACTTTATTATTTCTCTGTTTAAAGTGTGTGCTAAAATGAATGTAATGTTATACCTAAATAGAATGAATACCAAAGGAGGGACCTCCACTGCTAATAAAAAGAGTGTAACCCGCAAGCAACTAAGATTCTGCTCTCAAACATTTCCCGACCATTTCCTCAGAGGCTTAAACTGAGATTCTGTTAGACTTGGAGAAAGGAGGAATTCCAAGAATGAGGGGGCTCTCCACTAAAAATAAATGTTCTTACCAGGTCTTGAGAGAGTTCAGATTCAAGCTCAAGCTGGTCTGTAAACCTCAAGGGTCAGAGGTTCAAGAGGAGAGGAGTGATTGTCATGCTTAGGCCATATATAGCTTGTCACCATTGTCCTGTTTAAGAAATGTCAAGCATTTCCTCTTCCTAACTGAGAGAGCAAGTCTGAAAAACCAAACTTGTGTTTAAACTATTTACTATTTCAGCAAAAATAAATGTGCTTCAGAGTTAAAAATAATAATAAAGAGAGGTGGAAATCATCTAGGAGGGGAAAAGGAGTCTGTTGAAATGTCTATTATCTTGTGGTATATCAGCACATTAAAGGTACTCCTGTGCATTATAAGATAATTAAAATCAAGAAAGGATCTAGTTTCATTTTTAAATACAGATGGTGATTGCTCACAGCAGTGCAGGTCTGAATAGTTTTGAAGCAACATATCAGAAATAACAATATTCTTGTTTATACCAGCTGTATGGTATAATATTATTACCCTGGGATTGTTCATTCTTTTAGGTCGTGTGTGTGTGGTTGCGTGACTAACACACATAAATAATGTTTGATACTCAATATTCTGTTGGCTATTATATAATGTTATATGAAAATGAGATATGAGTTTCCGTTTCCTACTACTTAAAGGAATAAACCCATCTATTTTCTTTTATTGATTCTTGTCAATGCAATGTTAATGTTCTCAAGGTGAGAAATAATGTTTTCATTATTTGTGAATAGGTAAGAAAATTTATGTCTGGCAATGAGCAAGAAGTCCTCAGCATGTTTGAATTAGGATTGACTGCATAAACATCTAGCAAAGTGCTGAACACTTCATCACAGCTCAATGTGTATTTGTTGAAAAGTGTATTTTTCTATATCATATTTCTGTGAATAGAACTATTTTCTAAAAATAGACACTTAAAATAGAGACTAATTATTATTAAGATTGGGGTAGAGAAGTACATACATTCTTAGTGAAAATATTAATAGAATATGCTCCAGAAATAACAAGAAAAGGCCATATTATTTATATCATATTTTTCAGAAAGAAAATCTTAAAAGTGTTCAAAATAAAATAAAACAGACAATATGTGAAACGGTATCCAAATGCTTTCCTCCCAAAGTTGTGGATTTGGATTGACTAGGGCACACCTGGACTTAGCCCCAAGGTTTAGGGTCTGTTTCCAGGCCAAAACCCAAGTTTCCAGTTCAGGGCTCCCAAATTCCATTAAGATTTCCTGTGAATCAGGCAGGGCTAATTCAGCCTTGAACAATCAATCACTCACACTTCATTTTCTGAGTGGGAGTGATTGATGGTTCACCGCTGGTCATGGCTGACCTAGAAGTAGAAAGCAAACCTGGACACGATGCTTCATGTGTGAGTGGCTTATTTGGAATCAGTCAACTGCAAGGAACTCTCCTGTGTCTTCCCTAGCTCCTTCCTGGATAGACATACCTTTCATAACCTTCCTATATGTTCTCTTGTTTTCTTCAAACTATTGTAGGTCTTTCCTTCCCCTCACTCACGGAAAACATCTGGATGTCTGCATCCCTGTACTTATGTTCATGGCCTCTGGATTAGCTAGATCTCAATTATTCCTCTTGATTTTCGCTTTTTAGAATCTTATCTGCTAATTCATCAACTTCTCCTCTCTTACAAAACCAGGGCTTGTGCAATAGAAGTTGCCTTTCCTCTTGTAGCTCTCTCACAGAATTGTTAAGGAAGAGAAAGAAAAGAAACATAATTTAAACTGCCTGTTTCTTCTTTCTGACACTGTTCTTTCAAGCATTGGAGGAAAAAAAAAAAAAGACAAGTAAAAAAACAACTCCATGGTTTTGTGAATTCGTATGTTTTGTTTGTGGTGTTTGCAGCTGGTTGTCTTTTCATTTTTGGGAATGTTCATTTTGCATTTCAGAGAACAGTGTGCCATTTTGTGGATGTTATCATTATGGCCTTTTCGCCCAGAATTACCACTGCTGTCACAGCCACTAGAAGGAAATGCTCTCCCACTCATTTCTCTGATAAGAAGCTGCCTCATATCCTCATACTTCCTGGGGTTCACTAGCTGGACAGAGACATTTGCAGTTAGGATTTTCAAAGGGAGGCCGATACTGTGCACAGCTTTCAGGATTGTTATTTTGCCCCAAATCTCACTGAAGTCGTGAAAATCCTTATAAGAAATGATTAGAGAAGTTGCAAAAATTCAAGGACCCAAGGCAAAACTGAAAGCGGTTCTTTTCATCATTTTGGCGAAGACTAAAAGGGATGGGCTGCAGCTCTTCTTTCCTGTCTCACAGCAAATCATGTCATACGGAAACACAACTATCACATACATTTAGGAAATTATTGACAGGTTCTCTGAAAGGAGAAAGTGCAATTGCACTGATAATTTAGAGAAAAAATAGCCAGCAATTATCCCATAGTGTGACAATTGAAAGGAGAATCATTAGTATGGAACATGTATGCATGTATTTATTCAAAGTGAAAGATGCAAAAGGATGCAGGTTTCTAAACTTTGATAAGTTGAGGAGAAATATAAAAATATATAATAGATATATGTATATATACTTTTTATATATTATATGTACCCATCCATATTTATATATATACACAGATAAATAGAGATATACATCTATATTTATGTATATATATACACAGATAGAGTTGATAGAACTCAAAGGAGATGAATATTTTCTTCAGAAAAAATCATGAGACCATATTCTTTTCTAAACTTAGTTGAACCCCTTAAAGAGGTGAACTCTTTTTTCTTGAGGGACTTTTAGAATTGTATGAGTTTGTTTGAATCACAAATACAATAAAAACACTCCATGTACTTTTGTAATACTTTTTTTCTTTTCTGGCTTATTGCCAAAGATAGTGAGTGACATAAAATAGCTTGTTTTAAAAATGAGCAGAGGTGCCCACGTTCCATTTGGCTCTGTTAGTATTTTCAATAAGGACTGGTCCATCAGCCTGGTGGACTCCTGTGTTGGGGACTGTTATGGGGGAGGAGGATAAGGCAGTGTGGCTGGAGGGACAGCAGGCTCTTGTCAATGGTAGCATCACATATTTGGTCTCCCTACTTGTTGCAAATGTTCCCCTCTCTGCCCAAGTGCAGTACACCTGAGACTCACCCAGGCAGAGCCTTACCCTGAAGGCAGGGACAACTTAGGTGTCCTGAGGTGGAACTGGCCCCACCATGAGCGGTCATTCTTCCTTTCCCTCAAGGGCCCCACCACTGCCACAGATGTAGCCTAGTGTAAGCCACTGCTGAATCACAGAAACATTCTTTTGCTATCAGCCATGTTGCCACTCTGACTGAGAATCAGGCTCACCGTCTGACCGTGAGAACAAGAGAACTTGGAAGTGGGTGGAAAGGAAGTAAAAATTTCTCCCCTCAAAGCCTAAATACTATCTTGTTACTTCCTTCCCAGATAGGAAGGAACATTGTTGCTAATTTTCTCACTGAAGAATAAAACAATTTTTTGAAATAATAGTCACTGAAGTTACATGGAATTCATAGCATGGGAGATATCCTGGTTCCTAACCAAATAAGAACAAAGGAACTAGCAGGTTATTTTTTATTAATAATATCTGTACATCAGAATGTGTATATTAATGTTGTTTGGTGAGATTATCGTTAGGTAAAAAATATGCTGGAGAGATACGATTACTTTAATGCTAGGGACAGGCAGATGCGTATCAAATGTACACAAACATCTGAAAGCAGATAAGAAAATATTGGCCTTGCTTCAAATGAGATGGCAGAAAAGATAGACGAGAATTATTTATCAGAAATGAAGTGGAAAAAGATCAGGGCCAGGTATGTAGAACCTCCAGGGTCTGCAGTTGCAAGCAAATGAACAGTAAAATTTTAGATGCACGTTATTGAAATGCTGCTGTGCTTGGTTAAATAAACAACTAATAAAAATATATGAGAGTTTAAAAGGTAAAATTGTTGTCCATTTTTTACCTATAAATAAAGGGAAATTGAGCAATTTTAAAGTTTATTCTTTTTGTGAGGTAAGATCAATTTTAAAACAAACTCTTATTTCTGCATTAACGGTCTTAAATCCAGATGGTGGTGTTTTTTTTTTTTTTTTTTTTTTTTTTCGAGCCTGGAGCGTGGGAACAATTTTTTCTGCATAGGAAGCAGAATATCTAAGGGGCTAGGGATATTTAAATTTAGGTATAATCCAGCTGTATTGGGTAAAATATATCATGTTTATACATATGACCACAATGTATTACAATGTATTTTGATGACATATTCAGTAATTTGGTTGTTGCTCCTTATAATATGTTCCTTAGATCACAGTTTATTGAACCATGTTTGTATTAATATATATGTAACAAGTAGACCAAATATCATTTAAACAATACTGAAAGCAGTTTAAACTTCCCAGAGTGAGAATTTAATTCAGCTTTGGGAAAGAATTATTTTGTTCTGAGAAAAGCACTTGAGTGGAACTTTTACTTACACAACTAAGAAGAGAATACCAGCACATTGTCCTTGAGAAAAAACCCTAAAGTGACCACCGAACCGAATACAGATGTTCATCTGAAGAAGGTAAACGTTCTATTTGATAATGAGAATTGGATATAGGTTTAGCAGAGCTTCTGCAGGCTTTGTAACTTTAAAATGTTTCTTTGCTCTGAATTTAGACTAATCTGAGCCTATAGGATATTGCTTATTCTATAGGATATTGCTTATTCTGTTGTATTCTTGTTTGAAACTTGAAGGTCTGAAATTTACCAGAAACTGAAAGAAGGATATAGGAAAGAAAGATCTGGGTTAAGATTGGCCCAGTTCAGCCCTGAGTGAGCAATGAATGTTCTGCTTTGGAAATCTAGACTGATGAACCCAGATATCTATTCTAATTTTTTGTATGTTTCTGGGGCTGTATCACCTTACCACTCTGCAGGAAATGAGTGAAGAGTCCCACTACCAATCATTTTAAGAAAAGATCTATCCATGTAAGAAATAAGTACTTGAGAGGCAAACTTCATACTGCAATGTGCAGGAAATCTTCCTATCTTTCTGGAACCTCATAGGATTGGAGCTTGATCAATGGAAGAGCAAGCTTGCTTGAGGGCATTTCCATTGGCCTTGCCATTAGGTAACAGTCCAGAAGATAAGAACATTCTTAGATCCTCTGGCTTGCACTACCCCTCCATCAGTCTTAAGCATTCGGAAAAGTCCGCATTGTTAAAGAGAACCTGTTCTGTTCTTGGGACCGAGTAGCAAAGGGGAGAGCAGTATGTCCTCCCTTAAACCCAAACAGGCAGCACAGCTCAGCATCTCCAAGAAGGGCGGTATCTTTGGAATGTTCCTAGCACCAGAAGCCGTAGGGAGAGGGGAGAGGCTGAAGAAGTACAAGAGATGTACCAGGTCATTCATCTATTCTTAATGTTCATGTGACAATCCCAAGAGCACTCATGCTGTTGTAACCCCAACTGGTATACTGCAATTCAATTCTGGCACTAGCTATCTGGAGTTAGCGCAGACCCCATAAGCCATAGGCTCATCCTTCACAAGACTGCAGATGGCAAGTTAGGTGTTCCCATGACTCCCTCAAGTTTTACAATGCACTAGAATGATTCACAGAACACAGCAAAGGATACAATTTAGGAATAACCAAGTGAAGTGACATATAGGGCAAATCTTGGAGGGGCCTGAATGCAGAGGTTCCATGCCTTCTCTTTGTGGAATCTGGGTGCGTCCCTCTCCTGGCATATGAATGTCTTCACAAATTCAATCAAAATGCACCACTGAGCTTCCATGTCCAAAGTTTGTCTTGGGTTTTTATTACAGAGACATGACTGGTTAAATAAATTGCCACGTGATTGAACTTACTATCCAGGCTCCCTCCCCTCTAAGGAGGTTGTGGTAACAAAAAAATCCCACCTCTGGAATTGCATGATGGATCTTTCTGGTGACCTGCTCTAAATCTGATTTTCCTAAGGGCTCAACATGAGTCACTTCATTAGCTTACTCAAGTGTCATCATGAATAAGAAAGTTCATGAATACCAAAGACATTTCTATCATTTGGGAAATTTCAAGAGTTTTAGAAGCTCCATGGTAGGAATCAGGACCAAGATCAAACTCTTTATTATACTACATACCTCTCACAAGTTGGTAGGGATGCTCAGTAGGAAGGAGTGTTTGCTGGGATTCAGAGAAAATGGAAACCAGAGCCTTAGAATTTGGAGACAAATATGGCCACATTGGTAGGCACTTTGTGAAGAGACTTAGACAAACAGGATAATACATTGAAAACTGAAGTTTATTCTTTTTAAAGGTACTTCCTTCTTGGTTTTAGCCCTAGTGTTATGAGAGGAGACTTCTCAAGTCATATATTATCCTCAAATGTGGGTATGAAGCTAAGTATGCTACTCATACAAATTTGGTGAGCAATGTGAGACTTTATTGTTGTCTGTCCTTCTAATTATCCTCCTGAGCAGATACGGACTTCCAGTGAGATAACCTTTTACTTTCCTTAAGTTCATATTGCTGATACATTGCAAGCCAGTAGCCATCTGTGTGTGAGAAGATAGGCACCTCTAAAGAAAAGTCACAAACTTGGAGAACTGAAAATAATGGTTTTGTAAATGTTATTATAAATGACATGTAAAGTTCAAAGAATTTCAGGAGTTCAGCTAATGAATTCACTTGAAAAGCTATCATTTATTTGTAAGGTTCTCAGGTAAGACATCCATTTTGTACATGTATCTACCTCTAAAGCATGCTGCACAAAATTCAACAAATTTCACCTACTCCAAAATCTGGCTGACATTCCTCAGATAAGAACCAAATATGCCATATAGTCATTTTGACTAAGGCAGAACATGGCTATACTCATTAGAACTCTAGAGAACACAGCTTGGTGTTTGTGAAAAACCACATGCAGTACTGCATGTTGGGCAAGCATTGAATGTGCCGTTTGCTTAATCTTTCTCTGGCTGATAAATGATGTTCCACTTTGAAGAAACAAGACATATGGTACAGATGCTATCACTGCACACAGGAAACTGGTAGTAAGTAGTTAAGTGATTTTCTAAGTTCACTCAGAAAGCCAGTAGCAGAATTAGGTCAAAAAGTCCTATGTTTTATTATTATACTGAGCAAGAGCATGCAGAAGAAAGGCTGTGAAGGGTTAAGTACTGATCTTAACTTGATTATTTTTATCTTTTTGTTTACTTTTATGTCTTCCTACTCTGTCTTAAGGTTCTTTGTAGACCAAAGGTAGATATATCAACGACTAGGTGTTCTAGTTCGTAATCTCCATTCATTACCTTAAATTTAGTTTACAAACAAAAATCCATTCTAGATATTCAAACACATGGGGAGGAAGGGGTTTTTAGTAGGGACTAAAATGCCACTGATTATGTGGTAGAAGTGATTAGATAACCTAGGTTGTGCTGCTGTTTTGCCTTCTGATCACTGGCTCTGCCCTGTAGGAGAAAATTTGCCTTGGTGGTGGGTTCTTTGTTGTTGTTTTGTTTTGTTTTTTGTTTGTTTGTTTTTAACTTTCATTAATAGTAACAAAATAATTGTTTCTTTCTAGGAGACATTTGAAAAAAATTTTGAAAGGCAAGGGTAAAAGGCTGTATTTGCCCTCCGATTTTAGAATGCTTATCTTGGCTTGCTTTCATATTTACTTATAATAAATAGAAGTAAATATTATTTTATATAGAGTGTTGTGAGGCCAGGATTTTTTTCATTTGAAACACATTAAATTTTTTAGATACCTAAGAGTGCATAATTACAAATGTATATCATTAAAGCAAAGCTATATTAATTAATGCAAAGCTGTCCTAGGGTCTAGCAGCTTTTGGAGGCCTTAACAAAATTACTTACAGACTTCTTTTCTCCTTTGTCTAAACATGTTGTTTTCTTTGTTCAATTTTTATTTTGTAACTTAACACAAAGTACATTTTGGAAATGTGTACGATGAGTTTAGACAATGTAATCAGGTTACTAAATAATAAATAGCAAAAATGATCATAATAACTGTGGTTCTATAATTAAGGTGCATTCATTTTCTAATAGTATATGCTACATAACATATAATTATTTTAAACCCAACTATAAGACTATTCAATTTTATTAAAAGTTGTTTTCTCAAATATATGCAACTATTTCAAATTCAAGACAGATATTTGTGTAAATCAAAAAAAAAAAAAAAGGAATCAAATTTTCATTTAGATTACATGTAGTCTAAGCAGGAAAAGACAAGTTTAAATTTGTGAATTATGTGAAAATACACGTGTTTCAAAATAATTTACTTAGTCATTCTTACATATTTTTGGTTGCCATGTTAGAGTTGATGATATGGGAATGACTTCTGTATGCTCCCATAAACTAACACCCACGTCTTCCATTAGAGTCTTAATATACTAAAAGAATAATGGATAGATTCATTAATGACTTCTAAGGCAATAACTAATCGAGATCTACAAAGAACCTCCTAGCAGAAGTTTTAGGGGGTCTACTTTAGTGATTGGATAAGCATAGTTTATAATAAACATACTGATATAAGATAAATGGGTGCTTTCAGAGGTTTCCCAGCCTCAGCACTAATGGCTTTTTGGGTTGAATAATACTTTGGTGTCGAGGGGTTATCCTGTGTGTTATAGGATGTTTAGCAGCATCTCTGGCTTCTACCTAGTGGATGCCAGTAGCACCCCCCAAAAATATAATACTTGTGAAAACCAAAAAAATGTTTCCAGCATTTTCAAATGTCCCCTGGGGGCAAAATTACTCCCATCTTCTGGTACAGAAATACTGTTCTAGAAGATGCTTGAAAATAGCTTTCATTCTGCATTGAATATTTTAATGTTCCCCAATATAATATTCACTTTATTAGTTGACTCAGAAAGCACACTCCTTCCTAATACATATGAAATCCACTTAGTCCAGACTCTGAGTGGATTACCTCAAATTCCAAATTTTTATCATCTAAATTAATTTATTTTATTGTATAAGCCCAATAAACATTGCATTAACAGGAGGTTCAGGTAAGTTTATAATATTTTTTAGGCCTCTAACAATCAGCTCCAATTAGTATCTCTTAGTCTAAACAAAGCTTTGGGAACCATGTTATAATTTGTATAACAAATAAATATGAAGCCAAATATTTAATACGGCTGTAGTTTAGCACTTTTACCTGCTGGTCAATCTTGACTATTATCAGATATAGTAATTGGCTAACTTGTATAGCTATAATTTTTCCAACAAAAACTAAAACAATTATTGTTAAGGGACTATATTTAATAAGAGTGTGCTCAGAGTTCAAAGAAATATGTGTCATTTCTACTGTAATCAGCCAAGTGTTTGGAAGAAATCATGAGAATGTGAATGAAATTAGGAGCGAAGTTGGGAAGAGTAATGGATTGGCCATGTGAACCACAGAAATTGTTGCTATTCTCTGCTTCCCTTCTTTTCTTATATCTAAAACAAGAAAGAGCCTGAGCTCATTTCTCTATTTCCCAGCTGTAATTACTTCATCCTGTTCCCTGAATATCTTCACTGACCCTCTGTCTTTTCAAGTAACTTGAATATTTTGTCTTTACTCTAAATGCCTGTATAGGTTATTTGCCAAGAAATCTTTACATGCGTATACTAGTTTTCTCAGCCTCTGTATTGAGACCCATTTCTAGCTTCCCTCTTGTTAACCTTAGCATTTTCAGCACTCAATTTTCAAAACCAAAGAGCTACTTGCTTATTTACCAGATGGTTTTTTGACTTTATAACAAAAACTAAAAAGACTCGAAACCATTCATTTCTCAGTTCTAGTCTTTCTAAAGTCACGGGGTAATAGGACTGAAATAGACTCTAGGGATCATCTGCTACAACTTGACACCAAATGCGAGGTTTAAGCAGGAGGCTAAAAGTCAAACACACCTGGAATCAAATTCTACTTTAATTTTGTATCATAGAAGTGACACGAAATAGGTTCTTAAGTCTGCCAAGTCTCAGTATAACTTTTTAAAATGGGAATAGGAGTACCTACTTTACAAGAACTTACGACATAATGTTTTTAAATTTTCTGACACACAGCTCTTAATAAATAAATAATTCAAAAATACAGACTACCACCTGTCAATTAATTAAATTTCCTATGTTTCTGATGGAAGACTAGAGCTATTAGACACAATATTGTATTTATATAGTGTCTACACAAAGTTAACTTTTAAAAACAATATTTTCTTCTTAAAGCACCTTACAGTGAATGGCACTACAATTATTAAAACCATTATTATTGACATAAAACCACTCTTGAATTTAGGTGGAAGATTCTCTAATACATACTTAAGATTTTATCTTTAATTCATTATAAATTGAGTTTGTAAAGGTATCATGCAAAGACTGATTTTATCTCCACAATAATAATTCAAATAATGCAAATAATTCATAATAACCCAACTGATAGCAATATGTCTGCACTCTCAAGCAAAGCATGGTGACCAACTGAAGTTTCTGGTGATTCCATAATCCAGATATAGCTTACTGTTCTGGATTTTAAAGGGAACCTTTTTAAAATTATATACTCCTTACAGTATATTAAAATAAGATTCTCGTTTGTTGAGGTTACAATTATTAAGAAAAGTTTCCTACGAGCCTTGGGGGTAAAAATAACTTTTCGAGTCAGTATTTTCTTTTAAAGTAATTGACTTCCTCATGTCTTAAATTATCCACAATGATACAGTATAAGCTTTTCTTGTTGCTTCAACTGACCTTATTTATTTTTCAATTAACTTTAATTCAACTTGCAAGGATATGTGATTGAGCCATGTACATAGTGAGGAGGAAAAGAAAATCAACTTCAAAATAAAGTAGAAATTGTTTTGTTTCTCCAGTCCTTAATCTAGAGCAAAGGTTTGTAAACTGAGGTACAAGGTCTACTAAAGGAAACACTTGAAATATTACATTTATATATGTGAATTTTTTCTTCCCCTAAAGAAGTCCCCATAGTTTTCAACAATTCTCAAAGGAGAAGTCATGAAAAAGAAAAAAGTTAAAAGTCATTACTCTCAATCAGGAATGCTCTCTAAAGAAGAGAGCTAAAGATAGAAAGTGGTTCATAGTTCTATCCATATTGCTGGGTAAGATTATAAAGCAGATTTCTTAAGAATTCGACCAAAGTGGTGGAGCTTTTTTCTCCATAGATGGAGACTGTGATGATTAATTTAATGTGTCAACTTGGTTAGGCTGTAACACCCAGTGACTTAATCAAACACTAAGCTAGTGTTGCTATGAAAATAATATGTAGGTATAGTTAACATCTACTATCAATTTATTTAAATAAAGGAGATTACCCTATACAATATGGGGTAGACTCATCCAGTTAGTTGAAGCTTAAGAGCAAAAATCAAGGTTTCCTAGAGAAAAGGAAATTCTTCCTCAAGACTGCAACATGAACTCTTGCCTGACTTGCCACCCCACAATCGTATCAGTCAATTACTTAAAAATCAATCTCTCTCTCTCCACATATATATATATATATGTGTGTGTGTGTGTGTGTGTACACACATATATACAAACATACATCTATGTATGTATATATTGTATATGTATACGTGTGTGTGTGTGTATAATTTTGACTGATATGAGCGGTATAGGGGCCAACATTACAAATGGAAAGAGTAATCGAAAGGATCAATACATTCCATGAGATATTTCATTCAACATTCAAACAATGCTGTGGTCTTAAAAAAAATAAAAGGTGGGTAGCATGGTGCTGAATTGACAAGTTTCCCCTGAACAGGCATTCAGAAGTAGTTCTTGATGCCATACTTGACTACAACCAAAGTCACCACCAGCTACTGAGAAAACATCAGAGTTCCAGCTGAGAAAATCATCACATCAGAGAGCATCTAGGCATCAGAGATAACAGGGAAATACAACTTCTGAGTGCCAGAGTCTGGAGGATTCCTACCTTGACTGTGGTGACTGCGGGATCCAGGGCTGTGCTCACCACTGTTCTCCAATCATTGTGGAACACTGTAATGCCCTCTGTGGCTCAATGAACACTGTACATCTAATATAGCTCAATATGCTATTTTTTCATTATTCTGAAATATTTTATCAGCAAGTTTGACAATTCTGAAAGAATCTTTTTCTCTTTTTATTTGTGTAGCAGAAAGGAACCAATCAAGTTAAATTTGTACAAGATAAGGAGAGGGATACAGCAGTATGTTTCCAACTGTAAAACAAAAGAACTAACTGTGTCATACAGTCAGTTAGTTCATGTTCTTGGTACCTGACTCATAAGCGATGCTCTAGACAATGATACAACTGACAGTGACAACAAAGCACATCGTGGAAGAATCCATTGTATTTGAACCATGGTCTTACTTTTTTTCTTCAAACCACCTTTATTTTTGTAACTCTTTTCTGAATTAACATCATCCTGGAAGTCCCGTTAAGGAAGGCCAGTTGAAAAGATACCAAAAAGCAGCCACGACCATTTCTTCACGTCAAGCACAAGCCAGAAGTAAAAGTCAGTGTGTTACTTGAATTAGTTTTGTTTGATGTTTGGGATATGACTTGATTTTTTTCTTTTATTTTTATAAACTAAAATTTTGTTTCTTAAGTCAAACACAGGAGGGGTACAAAGAGGTCACTACAGGGGAAAGTATTTTTTCCAAAGCTGTCATTGGTGATTTTGTATTTATTCACCATGGGAGGGCTTTAATAACTGCATTGCTTTGTTGATTGCATGGCCGTGTTTGCACTGGTCTTTCTTCTGAATACCTAGGCAAGGCTCTTTCATCTTACTCACACATTGCTCAACGTTGGATCAATGCCAAATTCCCCACCTTCATGAATGATTAACTCATGTAGCCTGTTGCTAATAATGTGTGCACTTGATGGCAGATGATATTTATTTTGGACAGAGTGAATGCAGACCTTGGACGTTTGATCAGGACGCAGTGGCACATAGTGTGTGTGGCCACACTTTCCAGGGAAAAGAACACAGTCCAAATCCTCAGGTTGCCCCCATTTCCCCTTTGCACTGTCACAGGAAGGGAGTTTTCAATTCACTTTATCATTCACAAGTTACCTCCAACTCAGCCTTGTCATTACGATTCGTCACACTTACACTATATCCTTTTATGTGCTGTGTCTCACTGATGTCTCCACACACCAGGCTGGTGCCACAGGGTATACGTCTACAACAAAGATCTCAAACATAGTTTAAAAGGAAACACCATAAAAGAGAAAAATAACGGTCACAGTTGCTACCAGAGGCTGGTTCCCACAAACCCGACAGGTTTTCCAACTTCAACCACGGCTGAATTACAAGGACAGCTATCAACTCAGCAGCTCTGGGTATGATTTCGAATAGTCCCACCATGGCACTATCTTTTCTTCTTCTTCTTTTATAGTAATGCCCTCCTATCTAACCTTCTAAACTAAGAGGTAGAAAGAACAAAGTTCCTTTGTCTTCCTTTAGCTCACTGGCGGAATCTATGAAGAGCAGATGGAGCAGCCTACCTGGCTGCCAGAAGGAGCAACGATTCTGCCCTCAGCCATGATGTGGGGCCACATTACCCATCTGGCAGATTCACATAACTCAGCATTGATAACTCCACTCGATCAAGTCTGGCCATATCCGAGCTGCATGACTCTTCAGTGTGCCCTGCATGCGACTCACCTTGGGAACATGTTAGAAACTCACATACCTGGAAGACCACCCCTGGAGATTCACATTCAGTAGGTGTGGTGTGGGTTGGAAGAGTCTATATTTAACAAGCATCTCAGAGGATACTGATTCACTGCCAAGTTTTCCAGTTCCTGGTTTATATTAAAGAGTTTTTTTTTTTTTGGATTTATAGCCCTGTAAATATACAGGTACAATAAAACCAAGTGACAGCCTCAGTTGGGGAGTGGAAGGAGGAGAAGAGAGACTATCACATATGGAGCATTGAAAATGTGCTAAGAAAATTACATTTAATTCTCACAAAATGCTTAGAAGTGTACTTTATTACTCTACTTAATGATGGGGAAAAAAGAAATTTGCTGCCACTACTTTCTCTGCTCAGATTAAAAGTGAGATGAGTTTTTAAAGGCTGTCCTCTGATTTTCCTTTTTCTTTCTCTTTCTTTCTTTCTTTCTTTCTTTCTTTCTTTCTTTCTTTCTTTCTTTCTTTCTTTCTTTCTCTCTCTTTCTTCTTTTCATTTTGTTTTTTCTGCTCTTTCTTTTTCTTCTTTTTTTTTTTTTTTTTTTTTTTTTTTTTTCCTGAGACAGGGTCTCAGCCCAGGCTGGAGTGCAGTGGTGCAATCATGGCTCACTGCAACCTCCACCTCCTGGGCTCAAGCAATCCTCACACCTCAGATTCATGGGTAGCTGGGACTATAGGGGAATGCCACCACACCTGGCAAATTCTTGTATTCTTTGTAGAGACAAGGTCTCACTACATTGCATAGTCTGTCCTTGAACTCCTGGGCTCAATCAATTCACCTGCCTTTTTCTCCCAAAGTGCTGGAATTACAGGTGTGAGCTATCGCTCCAAACCTTAATTTTTCTTATTGTGAACACTTGACTGTAAAATATAAACAGCAGAGTGGTGTGGCATTCATAGTCATTGTGTGTGTGTGTGTGTGTGTGCATGCACATGTGTGTGTTTTCTGGAGAAACGATTTATTACGTGTGTATTATTACTTTCTTATCAGTGACATAAAAAACTACTGCAAACTTTGAAGCTTAATATAACAGATTTACTTTTTCACAGTTCTTGTAGCTCACAAGCCTGAGTGGGCTCCACTGATTCCTTTGTTTCAGATCTCACCAGGTCGAAGATAAAGTGTCAGCCTGCCTGGTCTTTTATCTGGAGGCTGTTGGGGAGGAGGTGGAGGAATCCGCTGATAAGTACAACACAATTTCTAGTGGTTGGGAGGCTGCAGTTCCCATTTCCTGGCTGGCTATGCTGTAGCAGCATCTCTCAGCTCCTTAAAGCCACCTGTGTTCCTTGTCATGCTGTCCTTTCCATCCCAAGACAGCAAAGGTGAGTCATAAATGTTTTGAGTCTCTGACTTTCTGTTCTGCTATATCTCTTGTCTCCAGCCAAAGAAAGTTCTTTGCTTTTAAGGGCTTATGTGATTAAACTGGGCCCACATTGGAAAAGATTCCTATCTTAACATCAGCAGATTAGTAACTGTAATTACATCTGCAAAAGTCATTTTTCCATATAGTGTGACATAACCAGGAGAGAAAAGATCATGGGGACAAAAGTTCTGCCTTCACTAATATCAAGTGAAAACTTCTTCCCTCAAGACTCCCTTCTACTCTCTTGCACTGATAATTTTAAGAAATAAGATCAGTGCCCTAAATACATTATTCCACCCTTATCAGCAGTTTCTCTTTCCATGGTTCCAGTCATCCTCAGCCAACTAATGTCTGAAAATATTAAATAGAAAATCTCAGAAATAAACAATTCATAAGTTTTAAATAAGTTTTAAATACTGTCCTGAATAGTATAATAACATCTCATATCATCTTGCTCCGTCCTGCCCAGGATGTGAATCATCCTCCTGTCCAATGTATTCCAGGTGTCTATGCTCCTAGCCCCTTAGTCACTTAGTCATCAACTCAGTGATCAGGCTGATCTTAATGGTATCTTGATGCTTGAGTTCCACTAACCTTTATTTTGCCTTTTTCTTATAGTATACTTTTATAATTGTTCTATTTTATTAAAGTTATTGTTGTTAATCTCTTATTGTTCCTAATTTATAAATTAAATAGATATCTTTATCATAGATATGAATGCATAGGACAAACACATAGTATATGTAGTGTTCTGTACTAGTTATTAAATTCGAGCATCTACTGTGGGGTCTTGGAATATATTCCCTTGGATAAGGAGGGACTACTATATGTAAAGAGCAAATAAATGGGCTTTTCTGGTACTGGGCTCATATTTAGGTGTTTGAATAAAAATATATATATTTTAACTGAACAAATAGTACATATTAACTTAGGAAAGAAGAGTGGGTTGAAGAGTAAAAAGATTCAAGTACTAGAGCTCTCACACAGCTAGTTCTCTCATTTGTCCTTGATCATTATGTTTGTGGAATACTCTTATGTTCTTTAAAATATATTTTATAAAGATAGTAAAGCAGGTGGAGACTTACTTTCCTTCCTTCAAATACACTTTCTCCTAATTTCCTTGAGCCTCTCCCCCTTCCCTTTCTTTAATAATTTAAATCCAGGCACTTTACTGCGTATCAGATAGGGCTGGGATGAGATGACAGGAAACAGAATCTTGTTTTCTTCTTACTGGAGGCATAAAGATACTTTGGCAGGCAATGCATGACTGGTCTTGGAGCATGGGTGGGTGGACTGACCCGGCTTAGTCATTACCCCTGGAGTCTCCTGGGACTACCTGAGGTACAGACTGAGATGGAGACCATGGCAAAGTACCCAATGAGAGTCTCGGACAGGAGGAAATGACAGCACAGAGTTACCTGCCCATGGCTGTGTAGTAGCCATGGAGAGGAAGAGGTGAGAGGGGGCATATGTTTACAAAGGCCCACTCTGGCTACTTTACCTCTCTCCAGGTCCAGCCTCACTCACTCTAACATCTGGCTCATCATTTTGAAGTTACAGACCTAAAAGGAAACTCCAAAACCACATAATGAATAATCTTTCAAAATGAATTAGTACTCAGGAGATTGATGAAGGGCCAATGTTGGGCAGCAGGAACACATTTCCTAATCCTCCTTTTATCTTGTTTGCTCCCCTCTTCCCATATGCACACACTTGATTGCCTGCGCTTGGCTCCTCCACTCACCCGAAAGTGCTTGAACTCAGTCCAGTAGAAATTTATGTTCCTGACTTATGACTGAGATAGTTCTCATCCTCTTATGGCCAAACATAAGAAAGCTTCATGTTCAAATAAATCACCACATATTCAGATCTGAATGGCTAGTCCAATCATATCCTGAATTGGCTATTTAGAACTACATCTCCGTATACTATCAAATGTTCAATGGCCTGGGGACAGTGGTTTGGGTTTTATAATCAACTTATTATTCATTTGTCAGGATAAATTGGGCTTGAAACTTGATGGCAAGACTTCAAGCAACTACTGAACCGATGGCCTCTCATTTTACTATTTTAGATAGTAAGCTGCTAAGTACAATGTTCATGGGGTATTAATGTTGCTTTGTTCAACAACCAACAGAGATGAGGGCATAGGTAAGTGCTTAATAAGAATACTTAACAATTATTTTGGATATTGGAATACTTATGAGCAGAAGAGTTACACTAAAATTTGTCTCATCCACTGTCTCTGCAAATATGTGGCAGATAATGATCATTTGGGTCATTTCATTGATTATATGAGCATATATAGAACACCTATATTTTATCTCTTATTTTCTAAATAGATGAGATGCAAAATCCCTTTAAACTGGGGTGGCAGCGGTGGAAAAATGTTTTCAATATATTGTTTCTCTTTGAACATTTTGTTTTTTTGCAACCAGCAATATAAATCTACTCCATTTTCATTTCTTTAGTGGGAAAAGGCTTATTAGAGGGGGAAAAAAAAAGGATAATGGCAAAACTTGGGAAAGCAATTAGCTTTGTATAAAACACAATGTACCGTAATAGTGTATACAAACTCTAAATAAGGCTTTTTAGTTTAGAGCAACCAAAACACTTATGCCAGCCTAAAAATAACTTTCTTCTCATTACTATGAACCCACAGTCAGCAACACCTAGAAGGACAAGAAAAAACAACCCATAAATGGTTTCATAGATGTCCTGCAGAGAGGTTGAATTATAAATTGTATGTTTTTAATTATACGCATTAATGTCTGCTAGAAAAAAGTGCCCAATAACAATGCTTTCTCAAAGGTAATAATACTCCAAAGTAAGCTCCAAGATAATCACTTAACTGTGTATTATATAGGAGGTCTTTGACGCAGTGGACCATTTTCTAATTATCTGGCAAATACGTTTAGAGTGCATGAAAACTTTGTTCTTGAATTTTGTTCTTTAGGGTGGTATGGCTATAGCTTCGCCACCCATAATGCATGGTCTAACTAATGGGATATATTCCTGCTTAATGTGCAGTACTTAAATAAACAAAGAATTAAGAATCATTCTCACACATTGGAGAATGAGCAAGGCTTACTTGTGATTTAAGTGCCATATGTAAGGTCCATGCAACACTATAAATATCTCTCAACCTTCTCACTCTCCATTTCAGAATATAATACCATTAAGGTTTCATTCCTTCAAATAATTTATTTTCTTCTCTTTAAATTCAGTACCAGTTTAGAACAATCTTACTCATCATTCTCATTATAATGGAATAAGTCTATAGATCATTTCCAAACTGAAAGTTAACTAATGTGCCTGCTGTGGTCATATTTCAGAGGAGAGTGGATGGATGGGAAAGTTGAGAGCTTGAGTAACCAGGAGGGCTGGATGGTTAATTCCACTGGTTAATTCTGGCAAACTGAAAGTTGTAGAAAGGCCCTGGTTACCTGAGGGGAAGGAAGGGTGGAGTAAATAACAAAATACATTCTTTTCCTTATTTCTTGGACGCTAAAGCTGTTTTAAAGACTTTCTATATGCATCAAAGTAGCAGCACAATTCTGCAGCTTTATCCATCACAAGTTTCAATTTCATTGCAAGATTTCTCTAGAGCCACAGGTCTTCTGCCTCATTTGGTACAAGTTCCCATTCCTGCAAAGGTTTTAACCAGGTCTTTCTGCGTTCCCACGTTGATCTTCCAAACATAGGCTTTCTTTTTTTAAAATTCTCTCTTTCTCAGTCTTAAAAAGTGAAACCCATGTTTTCCCAGGCCATAGATGCCCGCGGGTTATAAGATAAATATAACAACACTAAAGGTTACTTTTATATATGTATGCCCACCTGACCTATGGAAGCTGTAGTCCATAAAAACATTTCTTCCAGGCCAGGTACAGTAACTCACGCCTGTAATCCCAGCACTTTGGTAGGCCGAGGTAGGGGATTCACTTGAGCCCAGGAGTTCAAGGCTGCAGTGAGCTATGATCACACAACTGCACTCCAGTCTGGGTGACATAGAATAAGACCTTGTATTGAAAAAAACTAAAAAATAAAAATAAAATAAATGTCATCCAAATGGTTCTGGGAGTCTAGAGAATGAAACTCTGTATTTAATGCTCAGAGCTAAATTTTTGAACTCAATATCTTTCTTAATACAAAGTAAGGACCTAGTATATATATGTCATTTGGATGTCTTGCTGAGCATAAAGGTAAGCTATGATAATATATAAATATATTTGCTTAATCACTCCTATATCTAATTACATGAATTTAGGAAAATGACCCAACAGATTCAGAAACAAGTGACTGAGTCTCGAAAAAGATTATTCAGACCAATCAGAATCTCTCTTAAAGGTACAAAATGAATATACATATATATACACACATAAATGAATATACATATATATACATAAATAATCATCATGGCACTCATGAATAAGCAACAAATGGAAAGATCACAACACAAATGGATTAGAAAGGATCCAGTGAAGCACAGGTTAAACATAGATATAGTTACAAAGTACTGATAGAAAATTATTCTTAACTGACATTGATTGAGTACTGACTATGTCCTCTCCTTCATTTGATCTTTACAAAAATCCTATGAGGTAGGTAAAATTTTTATTTTATCTGTAGAAAAGAAGAAATAGAAGCTTACAGAAGTGAAGTGCTTAGCCCAAGTTCTAAGACTCAAACCCCAGTTTGTCTGATAAGAAGACTGAGCTTTTAACAAACTATAAGCTACTGTATCAGAGAAACTATTTAATAGTGTGATAGAAATAAGAAATTCTTTAGAAAGTAGACACTAATTTAAACTGTGAAGCCCTACTATGAAGATGACTGAACTGAGGTCTTTACAGTTACCAGAGACCCAGTATCCTTGTAACTCCCTCCAGTCTCTGCGAAAATCTACTAAAGCTTTTGCTTTTGAATATTCATGATATCTTATTCTTTTTCTCACAGTGCCTATATAGTTCAAGTTGCTGGGGCCTTTAGTGAATCTCAGATTTTTTATAACATAGTACCTTGCCAAAACTGGTCCAGGATTGTCTTACTGTGCTCACAGTAAGACAGCACAGTACTGTGCTCGGGAAGTTGTCCTCTCAGTTACTGTCATTCCCATTTTCTCCCAGTATGGATCTTTCCAGTGATATCAAAACCATTGTAAGGTCTCCCATCCTGATCTGCCAACTATACTCTCCATTTTATCCCAAATCATCATTGCTGCAAAGAAATCTCCAAGACTGACCACAATGAAATACTATTTCCAATTTTTCTGGATTCCAGTTGTCAGCTGATCCACTTCTCAGACACTGTGACATTTTCATGCTCAATAGAAAGCCTGAATAGAGACCCCACCCTTCTACTCACCCCTGTTCCCCTAATCTCAGTAGGACAGAGGTTGCAAAGTCCTATTGCCTTGGGCTTCCAAAATCTTTTAGAGATTCTAATGAAAGAGCTCTTTCAGCTTTTAGTCAGTCTTTGCAATCTTCCCCCTACTTCCCTGGGAGCCAGGCACGAGGCCAACAGAGCCAGGGGACAATCTGAGTGAGCAATACCCAAACCCATACAGGACTAAAAATTTCCCCGCTCTTCTAACACTGACCCATTGTCCTTGGAACATATTTGGGTGCCTCTTGGGAGTTACTTCTTTGTTATATTATATATGCCAGTTGAAAGATTAAGAAAGGGCATTTAAGGTTAATTCCTATGATGCACTATAATTGATGATGAGAAAGTGGCTTGAGTGGGAAGTTAAGAGAATCTGTCTCTATCATGACAGATGATTTGAGTAAGAGCTGGGAATCTCACAGGTGAAGCAACGTCAGACCAGAATGAGAGGTTCTCAAATACAGTTTCAGTAGAGGAACTCATTTTTTTAATTAGTAAATTACTATGAAAAACTTCAGTATATAAAACATTTAGAAACAAAGTTCGACAATAACACTTCTATTTCTATTTCAACCATCTCTTCTTGTTCTCTACCAACTACCATATTCCAATAGGGACTACTCTAGTATATAGTAGTAGAATAAGGAAGAGAAAATAACATTTGATGAGATATTATTATGCATCAAGTGTTACATACATTACCATATCTAATATTTATAGAGCACCCTTTTACATAGCACCAAAGCAAGGCACAGAGAGATAAAATAACTGACCACATGACTTTGATCTTCTCTTAACCATTATATATTATTTTCAGAATAAACTACCCACAGCACATGCTGACGTTTTAAAATAATTATCTAGTATAAAACTGACTTCACTTTAGAAAGAAGTAATTATTATTACGAAGCATAATTCATATGTTACATGGAATTTCATTTGTGACGAAGTTAACAAATACAAGAGCCACCTTGAAATAATGTTTTTGAGATGTGATTAAATCACCTGTGTATGACTTTATGTGGTAATGTTTTTTATGTTAAATGTGTAGAAAAAATTCTGCTTGTGTCTGTATTTTATATACATGTATTATAAACCCAATTTTCTAATATCTGGCTTACTTAAAGAGGAGTTGCTTGTATTATACTAGAAGATAAAAAATTGGTGTGAGTGAAATTTGTAAATTCTGAGCATCTGAACTTAAAATACATATATATATTTATACATTACATATAAGTTCTATTTATTATATTTAAGAGTCAAAGAATAATAAAAATTGGGGGATTAAACTCTAATTACAGAAATTGCTTGAAAGATGTTTTATACTGTAGGAAAAAAGACAACTAGCATTGAGCTCATATTGTATAACTAGTTGGACAAAAGAGAGAAGCGTATGTAATATTATTTCAAAGTTCCCAAGGTTGCCTCTTTAGTTCTCTTTTAACATGTATGCGTTTCCTATTGATGCTTTATGTTCATTTTTTTGTTGTTGTTAAAGCATTTGTAACAGAGCCTGGCAATCTCTTCTATTTTAGTAATGTCTTCTTCTTCTTCTTCTTCTTCTTCTTCTTCTTCTTCTTCTTCTTCTTCTTCTTCTTCTTCTTCTTCTTCTTCTTCTTCTTCTTCTTCTTTTTTCCAACTATTCTTTATTTTTTTAAATCAAATACTTTACTGATACCCTATCTCCAAAGACAGTGAGAAATCTCACAGCATTCTTTTTCGGGAAGCAGTTGTTCCTTTTAAGTTAGGTCACAAAAGCGTCTGGAGCTTTTGCTATTATAGAAAACAAGGGGAAGGGAGGCATCTCTGGATCTCTAGTCAGCTCTCCACATTTGTCATTCTCGCTGGCATTACTCATTTTGGCGTATAATACTATTGCCCGTTACTAGACGAACTGGCCCTGGTTGGCCTCAAAGTTGCTTTTCACAATAGTTTTTGTTTGTTTGCTTGTTTGTTTCTTTCTTTTTCACTCACAAGATTTATCCACAGTTAAGCATGATCATTTTTCTTTTGTTCAGTGTCCACATGAACCCACAAGCCAACCTCCATCTTAGGTCCTGACACTACTTGGGTAGAGACTGCAAAAAAACAAGATTTTGTGGGGCCTGAAGATTATATTATTTGGACAAGTCTTTTAAGGGTCAGAATACCAATTACAAATCAAAATTAGTTATGAAAGTAGATAATTAGCTGGAATGAGAAAATAATGTCTAACAGATTACAAATTAGAAAACAAAAACCTGACGCATGAAACAAACCCACAAAATCCAGTGAAACAAAATATTTAATTTTTTAAATATTTTATATGTTCTATACCAGTATTAAAAGATAATTAGATCTTTCCTTAAGAATGGTTGATAGAATTGATTTTTAATAACAATTTTATAATTCACTTTGAGCTTCACAACTTATTGTTATTTTGTATCAAATTTTAGGATTGTTGTCATTTGTTTTCCACAGAGCACCTTTTGGCTCCAGGCATTTCAACCCTATTTTCTCTCCCCCGCCCGTATGTCTCTGTTGATCAGTGTTGTAGGACACATTCAGGTTGCAGTACAATCTTGGGTTCTCCTGTTCCACGTCATGATACTGAGAGTGTTGATAAGGTGGATGGCAGAAATATCCTGCGAAGGCATTCCCATAGCAAGAGAGCTAGCAATAATGTAACTGTACATAACAGTGGCTGTAAGTCACAGCACTACACCTAATAAATACAAAACAAGTGTAACTGGGACACAACTTATCCTTAGTCAGATTCCAAAAATGTTGATGGTCCTGTGGCCATTCTGACACCAGCCTACATAAAAGGAGATATGATGAAGGAAACAAGTGGAAAATGCAGGTAGTTTTAACTAATTATAATGAGGACGAAATATCTTAATTCTGAAAAATGTTTAAATCCTATGACCATGTAAATAGATTGATAGGGCCTCTCGTGGGCAGTAGAATTGACCTGTTTATGTAGGAGACTAAGACAATTAAGTTCATCATCTTCACAAAAAGTATGTCCTTGATCCTAACCATCACACTCTGCAACATCGATACACAGTTTTCTTTTACTCTTTCTTTAAACATTTTTTTCTTACGTCTCATATCCCTTTATTTTTCAAATATTTTATATTTCACTCAATGTTCAGATTTCAGAGGAATATGTAAAATAAAATGAGTAGGTTAGAATTTAGGCACTTGGAATTGACTTGGTCCATAGTATGATTTCATACACAGCTTACTATTAAACTCTAATTCCTAAATGTAAAGTAGAAAGTTTCATGCTATTGCATCACAAAATAATCAACTCAGCTAATGCTTTCCCTTTCCCAGAATTCCTTTAGTTTAAGTAATGGAGATTCAACTTACACTAGGCTGGTTTAAGTCAAATAAAGTAAGAATGAATAATAATTACTCATATAAAGTAGAAATGATGAGGCAGGTCTCCAAATCAAACACAACACTGGGGAAACCTTAAGAATCTCAGAACCAGGAACCAGAGATTCAATACTGCTAAAATTATTTATGTTCTGATATTTTTCTTCTTCTTTCTCCCTTTCTCCTTTTTCATTTTGTTACCACATTATTTCATCCTTTCCACAGGACGATTAGCCATAACACAATTGTAGAGTAAAAAAGTGCAAGTCTCCCTACATATATCCTACTTTGGTAAATGAGAGACACATGAGAATCTCTCTCCTCTAGTGACACTAAAATTAAACATTCTAGAAAGAAAATTGATTTATCTTGCTTAGGTAATGCAACCACCTTTGGAAGTTGGAGGAAAGTGGAATAATGTGGTCACCTCCAAACCACTCTAGATCATGGTGCGCCATTGTATAGACGGAGAGGGGTGGAGGCCAACATTTATAAATATCATAGATTCATAATAAATAATCTATGAATAACTTTATTTATTCATTTTTCTCATCTTATTGTTTGCCTCTATATTACTTCACAGGCTATAGTCTTTCAGTTTAATCCCAAATGCAATAAAACTGTGCTGTATCTAGCTAAAATTTAACTTCTAAAAATACAGTTTCTTTTAGGGGCAATTTTAATTGCAGTTATGAATTCTTTTCATGAATTATATATCATTTTCTCTGTGTATTTTACTTAAATACAACACATATAATCCTAGTATTAAAGCTTTCAACAAATATGTTTATGCCGGGGACTTAAATCACGCAAAAACTTTGGTGAGTAACATTCTTAAACTATTACTTACATTTTATGACTTTAAGGTTTTGGTTGAAACATTATCCATAAGTTTAATTGTCATAACAAATTATCTTTTTATATATTTTTTCACAGTCTTTTTTTTCCTCTAGATGCTCTGTGTCTATTCTAGATTTCTTTGTGATAGATGTGTTTCAAAGAGGAAACCAGAAAAATATCCTCAACCATAAACAGCTGTAATTTTTCATAATTTTCTTACTGCCTCTGTTTCTCCACTTTTATTCTTTAATAGATATTGGGGTGGTGCAAGTTTCAAGGTATAATTTGCTATTATTTTAAAGTTTGTGTAGTTATGAGTTATATTAATCAAGTATGGGATTGGCTGGGAAGAGATTTTATAGAACTGAAGTAGTTCCTTCTCTAAAGCTACTTATCCTTTTTAATGTTTTATAATCCCTCAATACATCATCTTTTTAAAAAATACATATCTTTGTTATTATACTTTAAGCTCTAGGGTACCTGTGCACAATGCGCAGGTTTGTTACATATGTACACATGTGCCGTGTTCGTTTGCTGCACCTATTAACATGTCATTTACATTAAGTATTTCTCCTAATGCTATCCCTCCCCCATACCTCCACTCCATGACAGTGTGTGATGTTCCCCGCCCTGTGTCCAAGTGTTCTCATTGTTCAGTTCCCACCTCTGAGTGAGAACATGCGATAGTTTGCTCAGAATAATGGTTTCCAATTCATCCATGTTACTACAAAGGATATGATCTCATCCCTTTTTTACGGCTGCATAGTATTCCATGGTGTATATGTGCCACATGTTCTTAATCCAGTCTATCATTGATGGACATTTGGGTTGGTTCCAAGTCTTTGCTATTGTGAATAGTGCGACAATAAACATACGTGTGCATGTGTCTTTATAGTAGCATGATTTATAATCCTTTGGGTATATATCCAGTAATGGGACACTTGGTCAAATGGTATTTCTAGTTCTAGATCCTTAAGGAATCACCACACTGTCTTCCACAGTGGTTGAACTAGTTTGCACTCCCACCAACAGGGTAAAAGCATTCCTATTTCTCCACATCCTCTCCAGCACCTGTTCTTTCCTGACTTTTTAATGATTGCCGTTCTAACCAATGTGAGATGATATCTCATTGTGGTTTTGATTTGCATTTCTCTGATGACCAGTGATGGTGAGCATTATTTCATGTGCCTGTTGGTTGCATAAATGTCTTCTTTTGAAAAGTGTCTGTTCATATTCTTCACTCACTTTTTGATGGGGTTGTTTCATTTTTTCTTGTAAATTTGTTTAAGCTCTTGGTAGATTCTGGATATTAGCTCTTTGTCAGATGGGTAGATTACAAAAATTTTCTCCATTCTGTAGGTTGCCTGTTCACTCTGATGGTAGTTTCTTTTGCTGTGTAGAAGCTCTTTATTTTAATTAGATCCCATTTCTCTATTTTGGCTTTTGTTGCCATTGCTTTTGATGTCATGAAGTCCTTGCCCATGCCTGTGTCCTGAACAGTATTGCCTAGGTTTTCTTCTAGGGTTTTTATGGTTTTAGGTCTAACACTTAAGTCTTTAATCTGTCTTGAATTAATTTTTGTATAAGGTGTAAGGAAGGGATCCAGTTTCAGCTTTCTACATATGACTAGCCAGTTTACTCAGCACCATTTATTAAATAGGGAATCCTTTCCCCATTTCCTATTTTTATCAGGTTTGTCAAATATCAGATGGTTGTAGATGTGTGGTGTTACTTCTCAGGCCTCTGTTCTGTTCCATTCATCTATATATCTGTTTTGGTACCAGTACCATGCTGTTTTGGTTACTGTAGCCTTGTAGTATAGTTTGAAGTCAGGTAGCCTGATGCCTCCAGCTTTGTTCTTTTGGCTTAGGATTGTTCTGGCAATGTGGGCTCTTTTATGGTTCCATATGAACTTTTCCAATTCTGTGAAGAAAGTCTTTGGTAGCTTGATGGGGATGGCATTGAATCTATAAATTACCTTGGGCAGTATGGTTATTTTCACAATATTGATTCTTTCTATCCATGAGCATGGAATGTTTTTCCATTTGTTTGTGTCCTCTTTTATTTCATTGAGCAGTGGTTTGTAGTTCTCCTTGAAGAGGTCCTTCACATCCCTTGTAAGTTGGATTCCTAGGTATTTTATTCTCTTTGTAGCAATTGTGAATGGGAGTTCACTCATGATTTGGCTCTCTGCTTGTCTGTTATTGGTGTATAAGAATTTTGGTGATTTTTGCATATTGATTTTGTATCCTGAGACTTTGCTGAAGTTGCTTATCAGCTTAAGGAGATTTTGGGCTGAGACGTTGGGGTTTTCTAACTATACACTGATGTCATCTGCAAACAGGGACAATTTGACTTCGTCTTTTCCTAATTGAATACCCTTTATTTCTTTCTCCTGCCTGATTGCCCTGGCCAGAACTTCCAACACTATGTGGAATAGGAGTGTTGAGAGAGGGCATCCCTGTCATGTGCCAGTTTTCAGAGGGCATGCTTCCACTTTTTGCCCATTCAGTATGATATTCACTGTGGGTTTGTCATACATAGCACATTGTTATTTTGAGATACATCCCATCAATATCTAGTTTATTGAGAGTTTCTAGCATGAAGGGCTGCTGAATTTTGTTGAAGGCCTTTTCCGCATCTATTGAGATAATCTTGTGGGTTTTGTCTTTGTTTCTGTTTATGTGATGGATTACATTTATTGATTTGCATTTGTTGAACCAATCTTGCATCCCAGGGATGAAACCAACTTGATCTTGGTTGGTAAGCTTTTTGATATGCTGCTGATTTCTGTTTGCCAGTATTTTATTGAGGATTTTTGCATTGATGTTCATCAGGGATATTGGTCACAAATTCTCTTTTTTTGTTGTGTCTCTGCCAGGCTTTGGTATCAGGATGATGCTGGTCTCATAAAATGAGTTAGGGAGGGTTCCCTCTTTTGCTATTGATTGAAATAGTTTCAGAAGGAATGGCACCAGCTCCTCCTTGTACCTCTGGTAGAATTCAGCTTAGAATCCATCTGGTCCTGGATATTTTTGTTTGGCAGGCTATTATTGCCTCAATTTCAGAGCCTGTTATTGGACTATTCAGTGATTCAACTTCTTCCTGGTTTTGTCTTGGGAGGGTGTAGGTGTCCAGGAATTTATCCATTTCTTCTAGGTTTTCTGGATTATTTGCATAGAGGAGTTTATAGTATTCTCTGATGGTAGTTTGTATTTCTGTGGGATCGGTGGTGATATGCCCTTTATCATTTTTATTGCATCTATTTGAGTCTTCTCTCTTTTCTTCCTTATTAGTCTTGCTTGTAGTATACCAATTTTGTTGGTCTTTTCAAAAAACCAGCTCCTTGATTCACTGATTTTTTGAAGGGTTTTTTGTGTCTCTATCTCCTTCAGTTCTGCTCTGATCTTAGTTATTTCTTGCCTTCTGCTAGTTTTTGAATGTGTTTGCTCTTGCTTCTCTAGTTCTTTTAATTGTGATGTTAGGATGTTGATTTTAGATCTTTCCTACTTTCTCTTGTGGGCTTTCAGTGCTATAAATTTCCCTCTACACAATGCTTTAAATGTGTCCCAGAGATTCTGGTATGTTGTGTCTTTTTTCTCATTGGTTTCAAAGAACATCATTATTTCTGCCTCCATTTAATTATTTACCCAGTAGTCATTTAGGAGCAGGTTGTTCAGTTTCCATGTAGTTGTATGGTTTTGAGTGAATTTCTTAATTCTGAATTCTAATTTGATTGCACTGTGATATGAGAGACAGTTTGTTGTGATTTTTGTTCTTTTACATTTTCTGAGGAGTGCTTTACTTCCGACTACAAGGTCAATTTTGGAATAAATGTGATGTGCCAGTCTGTGCCTTTTAATTGAAGCATTTAGTCCATTTACATTTAAGGTTAATATTGTTATGTGTGAACTTGATCCTGTCATTATGGTGTTAACTGGTTATTTAGCTCGTTAGTTGATGCAGTTTCTTCCTGGCATTGATGGTCTTTACAATTTGGCATGTTTTTATGGTTGCTGGTACCAGTTTTTCCTTTCCATGTTTAGTGCTTCCTTCAGGAGTTCTTGTAGAGCAGGCCTGGTGGTGACAAACTCTCTCCACATTTGCTTGTCTGTAAAGGATTTTATTTCTCCTTCACTTATGAAGCTTAGTTTGGCTGGATATGAAATTCTGGGTTGAAAATGCTTTTCTTTAACAATGTTGAATATTGGCCCCCACTCTCTTCTGGCTTGTAGTGTTTCTGCCAAGAGATCTGCTGTTAGTCTGATTGGCTTCCCTTTGTGGGTAACCCACTCTTTCTTTCTGGCTGCCCTTAGCATTTTTCCCTTTATTTCAACCTTGGTGAATCTGACAATTATATGTCTTGGGGTTGCTGTTCCTAAGGAGTATCTTTGTGGTACTCTCTATATTTCCTGAAATTGAATGTTGGCCTGCCTTGCTACTCAGGGGAAGTTCTCCTGGATAATATCCTGAAGAGTGTTTTTCAGCTTGATTCCATTCTCCCCATCACTTTCAGGTACACCAATCAAACATAGATTTGGTCTTTTCACAGAGTCTCATATTTCTTGGAGGCTTTGTTAGTTTCTTTTTACTTTTTTCCTCTTAACTTCTCTTCTCACTTCATTTCATTCATTTGATTTTCAATCACTGATACGCTTTCTTCCACTTGATCGAATTGGCAACTGAAGCTTGTGCATCCATCACATAGTTCTCGTGCCATGGTTTTCCGCTCCTTCAGGTCATTTAAGGTCTTCTCTACACTGTTTATTCTAGTTAGTCATTTATTTAATCCTTTTTCAAGGTTTTTAGCTTCCTTGCAATGGGTTCAAGCATCCTCTTTTAGCTTGGAGAATTTTGTTATTTGTTATTTCTGAAGCCTACTTCTGTCACCTCATCAAAGTCATTCTCTGTCCTGCTTTGTTCCATTCGTGGTGTGGAGCTACAATCCTTTAGAGGAGAAGGGGCACTCTGGTTTTCAGAATTTTCAGCTTTTCTGCTCTGGTTTCTCCCCATCTTTTTTGTTTTATCTACCTTTGGTCTTTGATGATGGTGACATACAAATGGGGTTTGGTGTCGATGTCCTTTTAGTTGATGTTGATGCTATTCCTTTCTGTTTGTTAGTTTTCCTTCTAACAGTCAGGACCCTCAGCTGCAGGTCTGGTGGCATTTGCTGGAAGTCCACTCCAGACCCTGTTTGTCTGGGTATCACCAGCAGAGGCTGCAGAACAACAAATATTGCAGAACAGCAAATATTGTTGCCTGATCCTTCCTCTGGAAGGGTCATCTCAGAAGGGCATCTGACTGTATGAAGTGTCAGTCAGTCCCTACTGGGAGGTGTCTCCAAATTAGGCTACATGGGGGTCCGGGGCCCACTTGAGGAGGATGTCTGTTCATTCTCAGA
Organism: Chlorocebus sabaeus; assembly: GCF_047675955.1. Lineage (NCBI taxonomy): Eukaryota > Metazoa > Chordata > Mammalia > Primates > Cercopithecidae > Chlorocebus > Chlorocebus sabaeus. Next base: position 33,069,794 of record NC_132913.1, on the reverse strand, counting down.
GCTCAAACACCATGCTGGGAGAACCACTGCTCTCTTCAGAGCTGTCAGACAGGGACATTTAAGTCTGCAGAAGCTTCTGCTGCCTTTTGTTCAGCTATGCTCTGCCCCCAGAGGTGGAGTTTACAGAGGCAGGTGGGCCTTGCTGAGCTGCAGTGGGCTCCACTCATTTCGAGCATCCTGGCCGCTTTGTTTACCTACTAAATCCTCAGCAATGGCAGACGCCCTCCCCCAGCCAGCCTTGCCACCTTGCAGTTGAATCTTGGACTAGCAGTAAGCAAGGCTCCGTGGTCGTGGGACCCACTGACCCAGGCACAGGATGTAATCTCCTGGTGTGCCATTTTCTGAGACCATTGGAAAAGTGCAGTGTTTAGGTGACAGTGTCCCGATTTTCCTAGTACAGTCTATCACAGCTTCCCTTGGCTAGAAAAGGGAAATTCCCCTACCTCTTGTGCTTCCTGAGTGAGGTGATGCCCAGCCCTGCTTCAGCTCGCCCTCCATGGACTGCACCCACTTTCCAACCAGTCCCAATGAGATTAACCAAGTACCTCAGTCAGAAATGCAGAAATCACCTGTCTTCTACATTGATCACGCTGGGAGCTTCAGAATGGAGCTGTTCCTATTCGGACAGCTCCAGTACATAATCTTTTGATAACAAGTATTGTTTTATAAAACATTTTTAAAAGACAAAAAATAGAGGAAGGCAATAATTGATTACGTATGTTAGGAAAAAAGAAAGCAACTTGTATACGTCATTCACAGACAATTCTTAAGAAATAATTGAAATGTTTTTGATGGGACTACTGTTAAAGACTGCTTTAAAGACCATCAAAAGCCATTTCTGTTTCCTGAAATTTACTTCCTTAGAAATTTTATTCCATCCAACAACAAAAAAAATCTTAGAAGGAATTATCCTGTCTTTTCTAAGATACTGAAATATGTGCTGTAGAGATTCTAGGAGAAGAGTGAAGGTACAAATTTAATCAGGAGTGGATGTCCTTTCTTTAGACTTATACATCAGGGACAGAATGTCCTCGGAACTAATCTGAGTTTTTGTTATCAATGAAAAAGATAGTAATGCTACTGGACAGGTAACCAACCATGTCTGCCACTAGGGAGTAATAATACTTACTTCAAGAATTATTTTATGGATTCAGTGGGTTAGCATTAAGTTATAATATTTGTAAAGAATTTAAATTTGTGTCTAAGATGTAGTAGGTGCTGAATACATTTATATGTTTTTCATTCTCAAAAAGTAATCTCTCTGGCCAAGATGGAGTAACAGGAACTGAATTATCTTCCCACTGGAAACATAACAAAAGCAATGACAACAAAATTCAGACAAAATAAACAGTAGCTTTCAAGACTTAGGATATCAGGTTATGAAGGTAATATCATGTTATGAATACCTGAGAGGTGGAAAACAAACAAGGTGAGCCCTAAGTTTGCCCCTAGGTTATTGCCTCAGTGGTTACCTGGCCACAGCACGAAGAGAGGGAACTGAGATGGAGCCCAGAGAGATTGCTGAGTTGAGTAGATAGAGCTGGGAACCCAGGGAAACCAAGGCCATTAGACATCATGAGACAGAATACCTGAAGGAGAAAGTGGCACAGGAGAACCCTGCACATATGCACAGTCTTCCTTCAGAATTCAGCAGTGTACCAATCAGCACATGCATGTGGGAAACTACTGAAGGCTGGAGAATCATTCAAAACGATTAGAGGAAAGACAACCTGGTGTGCACACAGGGCCAGGAACGATGCTTGTTCCTACAAAATATACCAGAAAGACTCTTAATTCACAGAGCATTGGACAGTGTCCTCAGGAAGGTCTTCCCTCATTACTGAGGAATGATTATTCCTGAGTGAACACTTCTGGGCCTAAATTGCATCCCAGAACAAAGCTCAAGATTTAAAAGAAAGAAGAATAGATAGCATCCAAAGAGACAAAAGTCCCAATGTTTGGCATTGAATGAAAGATTAACAAGCATGCAAAACGACAAGAAAATGTGACCTGTAATGAGGAAAATTATCAGTCAATTGAAACAGACCCAGAATGAACACAGATACAAATAATAGGAATGACATTAAAAAAAACAAAAACAAAAAAACAATTATTACAAAACAAGGAAGGGAACAAAAATCCAGTTATTACAACTCTATTTCTTACGTGCAAAGAGTTTATAGAGCAGAGAAAAATATGAAAAGATCCAGAATGAAACTCTAATGGTGAAACTACAATGTCTGATATGAAAAACAAAACCAAGCAAACAAACAAAAAACACTGAGTGGGATTTAAAAGGCTGGACATTGCAGGAGAAATACTAGTGAACTTGAAGACTTAGCAGCAAGAAAGTATCTAAAATGAAACACAGGGAGATAAAAGGTAATTTTAAGAGATAGAAAGATCATTAGTGAGCAGCAGAACAATTTCAATTGACCCTAACATAGGAGTAATTGTTGTTTCTGAAGAAAATGTATCTAAAGAAATCACACCCAAAACCTCCAGATTTAATGAAAACTATAAACTCACAAATTCAAGAAGCTCAAAACACCCATAAAAAATAAAAAAAAATAAAAACTATACTAAGGTATATCATGACAAAATTTCTCAAAACCTGTATTAGGAGCAACCCTGAAAAAATCCAGAAGAAAAGGACATGATCTGTTCAAGGAAACAAAGATTAATATATATATCTCTATATAAATAGAGATATATATAGATATATATTAGATTTCTTGTCTAAAACTTACTTTGTTTTTTGACAAAAAAAAATGTCAATCCAGGATTCTATAGCTGGCAAGAAATATTTTCCAAAAATGAAGGCAAAACATATTTTTATTTTTATGCCTGAGGGAATTTATCACCAGCCCTACAAGAAACAGTAAATTAAATCCTTCAGACTCAGGAAAATGAGAGTAGATGAAAATCCAGATTTACACAAAAAAGGAAGCAGAACTAGAAATGATAACTACATAAGTAAATATACATTCCTTTCTTATTATCTAAATATCTTTAAATAATAATGGATTCTTTGAACAAAAATAATAAATCATTTGGGGTTTTATAACATGAGGAGTAAAATGCAGGACACCCATTTTATGGTTCTGCCGATAATCTAGGGAGTGTTTTGAGCATAAGCCAGCCTAACTAATAATATTGTTGGAGAGAAAATTATAAGGTAATGGTCCTGAATATGGGACTTACATGAAAATTCTAAATTAAGTGAATAGAAATGTGTACAGGACTGGTACTTTGAGATCACTGACATATAGACAGAGGTATTGCTGTAGGATCCTTCATAGTTCCTTCATTTCCCAGTCTCCACACATGAATCTTTCAAATGGTACCCTTAATACAACTGAATTTTACTAATAAATTGTGAAATATTAATTAAAAATATAAAATTATATATCCCTCTTCAACGTTGAACAACTAGGGTAAGATGAATACTATACTTTAAATGATGGCTCCCAAAATATCATTACAAAAATGTGTTCCTTATGTCTTGAATCACAAATCTGTGGAGAAGGAGATCAAATAGAGAAAAAGGAGGAAAGAATCTTACTTTTGAACACTTGCACGTGAAAGATTATAGGCATCACTGGAAACCGTACAAAGGCTCTGCAATTATAGATTGATCTACCTGTATATTTTCAGAACCAAGTAATGTCTACCACTCCAAGGGTTTTTTTTTTTTTTTTTTTTTTTTTTTTTTTAAGGCATAATAGTAGTTTTTTAGCTATATACAAATGATAAAAGCAAAGACATCAAAGTGGGTAGCCTTTCAACTCATGCTCAATTAGAATAAAAGTTTGGTTGCTGTTTTAAACATTTATGACTAACTAACTGTGACAGACTCTCAGCTTTGCAAACGGGATGATTTTCAGTTGACTTTTGATCTGACTGACAGTTCCTTATACACTTCAGTGTTAGTTTATAACACATGAGCCCACATCTGAATACACATGTGACTAATTAGGGACTGTTTATGGGCCATCCATATAAATTTAACACACAAGAGTGAAGGCATTTTCAACTAGAGGTCATGATTTTAATGAAACAGAGCTAATTAACAAAGGTGCCTGACCTAATTTTTTGTATTGTTAAATTTTTAAAAAATGAATAAAATCTAAAATAAAGTGGATTTTGCATATATATTTCTGATGGAACATAGTAGATCATTTTAAAGGTCAATATTATGACTAGGAAACAAAAATTATGAAGGTATTTCTTTTAAAAGCATGGTAACACTATAATAAGCTAATATTGTAGACAGTATTCTGGATCTTGATTTCTAAGAACTTTGTGTCTGAGCTTTCCCAAGTGTCATAATGTGCTTTGTTTTAGAGGTTTGATTGCACCCCAGAATTTAGGTCTGAATCCCAGCTTTGCCACTTACTGGTTGGAGAATTTAGGGAAGACTCTTAACCTCATTTGCCTTAATTTGTGTATCTAAAAAAAATGGAAATAATAACAGTGAAACTCCCTTCACAAAAATTATATTAGTGAGATAATTTTGTCAGTGGGGGAGATCCAGTCTAACCTACCACAATTCTTTCCTTTAGCTTTCAAGCTGCCTTAATTATTTCTGGGCTTACAGCGGGAACTAACTTTGGAAGATATTTAGATTATAGTTTAAATGACAATAGCCCTTCCCCTAAACTCAACAGCTTTTATAAAGCTAATGAGAGACCACCAAGCTAGGGGGAGGAGAAGAGCATGAATTCTTTTAAGGAGTAGAACTGTCATAAAATATGAAACTTCTGCAATCACTCCTACAGATAACCACTATTGGAGATTGGACTTTTGAGATATCTCTTCTGGTTTTTTTGCATGTCTAACACTGATAGCCCCAGTAGCAACTCGGCTCAAGAGGACAGCTTTAACCCTCAATGATTTCATCTCTAACCCAACCAATCAGAAGAAAGTACCCATTTCATAGTCACCCCCACTCCTTTCCCCAAGCTATCTTTGAAAAACTCCTAACCTATAAGCTGTTGATGAGATTAATTTGAGTAATAACTCCGTCTCCTGTGTGGCCTCGTGTCAATTAAATTCTTTACTGCAATGCCATGGTCTTTATTTGTGCAGTGGCAGGAAGTGTCCATGAGGTGGTTACAACAGTACCAACCTCAGGATTGCTGGGAGAAGTTAACTCATGCAAGGCACTTAGAAGAGTGACAACACTTGGTAAAATACACAGTAATAGCTATTTATTATTATTTAAGAAAAACAGTAACTGTCAGGTGTGAACTGCCTATACTGTGCCTTAATGAGTTATGCAGTGGCAGTCGTATAAGAGGAGAGTCAAAAAAAGGTCTTAGAACTTGTTAGGCAGGAATCTAGACCCAACATGGAGGCGTTACCCGGCGTAGCAGGTCTTTTGTTGAAGACTCCCTTCACCCTTGTACACACCCGCAGACTTACACGCGTCAGAGTTCTGGTTGGGCAACCACACACCCCCATGACCCGCAGCTCATCTGCATTTCACAAGTTCGTAAACAGCAGTTTCAGTTAAACAGTTTCCAAAGACCCCTTCCTCGTGACATTGCAGTTTCAAGACCTTCCAGGACTTGTTTTCACAACCAACTTCCCCATCGCTCAAGCTATAAAATGTCCCTACCCTTTTCCCTCAGCATGACTTCCTCGGCCGCACCTTTGGACCGAGGAACCGCCCATGAGTCCTAATAAAGGCTATTCTCACTGCCATTTGCCTTGTGTCTTCATTCCCGGTTCGGCTCCAGCCTCAGTTTACCTTTACAGAACTCAGATTTATCAGTGAGATGTTATCAATTTAGTAATATCATTGTTCCAATTCACCTTTTCTTCTGTTTCAAGCAGAGAATACTGCTTTTTTTTCAAGTGTGAGTTGTCTGACAAGAGTCTCCTCTGAATTTTTACTTGAATCTCTCCTAGGAAATACTATTTACAATGACTCACCATGCTGGACATGGAGGGAAGACCCAGTATCTCACTGAAACTCTCCATAGATTTTAGGGTATTGTGGTGATGTTCTCATTTCCTCTAGACACATCTGGCTTTGAGCTTTGGACTTTTCTGAACTAATTCATTTCATCACCTGATCCCTAGACTTTTATTCCATATCGTATCACACGATAATGACTACTTTTTCTAGCTTACTTCTGTGGTTCACATCACGTGTCCTGAGTCCACATCAGATTTTAGCCACTGAATGGTAGACCATTCAGCTTCACCCCAGACCTAAGATCATCCCATCTTAGGCACCCACAGTGTCTTTCTGCATTCTGTCGCAATATCTTCTTTGGCTATGTGGGGGCTCACTGACCTGGACACAAGTGTCATCTATAAATAGAGAAGAGCTAACACTTCTAAGATGACCCTCAACCAAAGGGAAACAGGAACCTGTGGGCACAGTGCTCCAGGCTCCTGTCTTTTCGTACCATCCTGCACATTTCTGTGAGACCATGAAGGAATGAAGGACTTAGTGTATACAGTAGAGATCTCAACGATTCACCCTTCCTCTGTTTTCCTCCTACCTTTTAAAATTTTCTCTGCATCTTAGAATCAGAATTTATTTATCTAAAATAAATTAACTACCTGGACACAAGTTACTTTTCCACTTGGGCTTTGCCTCAGGGAGTACCTAAACTGAGTTATTCTTCAAAATTCTATTGACACAAAATGCTGACTTAGGAGGCTTTTCTTTAAGAATGAGGATTGCAGGGGGCATTTATGTGAGAGAATTGCAAACGAGTTAAGGCTGAATAATTAGATACTCCTGTTCTTAAAATCACCCAGTTTCCTCCATGATTGGAGACTCTAAACTGGCAACATCTTACAACAGGCTCTACCCTCCTGCCAGGATGCATGGCTCACTCTGCTTCTCCCCAAACTTGGTCTTCTTTCACCTCCCACCTTCATCCCCTAATCCATCTTAAATTTACAAATGAGCAGTTTATCTATTATTGGTTTTCTTGGTTTATTGTAGTGTTGTTTTGTGAAATGTTTTCTCAATCAAAGTTTATTATCTCAATGGAAGAAATCTCTGGGACAAGAGGTTGAAATAACAATACTTACCCTATTAGACTACCATTGTTTACTAAATGTAGAAATTCTAATAGGGTACCCAGTAAATGGGACTTGTTTTTTTTTTTTTTTTTTTCCAAAAGAAGTTTCTAAGAGATACTAAGCAAACATGAGCCATTACATTGGAACAACAATTCTTTGATACCTTTTTCCCTCAACATTTGGATGGTTTCCATTATCTCAGAAGAGTAGCTAGTAGAATCCTTCATGGTGGCATGGCTTGCCTCTACCAATCTCCTGTGCTATTCATAAACTTTTTTTTGGAGATTTGCATAGTGGTCTCTGAACATTTTGGGAGAGAATGAATGAATACCCTAGCCCATTTTTGTTGAGATCCAATGCTTGCTGAACTTCTCTAATTAACTATAACACTCCAAATTGAATTACACATTTTTGGAAAGTATACTAAGTCCTTAGAGAAGAAAGAATCATATGAGAAGTCAAAGTCAAAAGTGGTCTCCTGGGCTTAAAAAACAGAATATGGCTTTTCATATTGGGAATGAAGCAGAAAACCTTGAGACTCTTGCTTTGTGATAATGCTTTTGAGTGTGTGATTAATTTTTCAGTATAAACTAATATTAGTTTTAATTTTAACTTTAGCAGCACACATTGGTCTAAGTAGGGACTGGGCTTGTGACAGTACCTCTGCTACTGTGGTTTGAAATCGAATGTTGATGTTAAGACAGCGTTAAAAAGCAAAACCTTAGTTCTCCTTTTCCTCTTCTCCCCTCCCCTTCCTTCCCTTCCTTTCCCTTTCTACTCTTTCCTCTCTCTTTTCCCTGCTGTTTGGCAGGGCAGTTAACCAAGATATGCATTAACTGTAGTTCCTACTAAATATGCATATATATGAACACATATAATTAATCAGAAAACAATATATAATGTGATCCTGTACTCCAAGCTAGTGGAAAAGGTCACGCTAGTCACATGTTATGTTTTGCAGACTCTGCAGTGGGTAATAGCTCTATTTGGGTACTATCTTCATACTCCTGTCTCAAATGTTGAGCTGATATTCACTACATGCTAATGAATATGTGATAGAGAATAGAGATAGGTCAACTATGCTAACTTGTACAAATGTCATTCATAGAAACAGTAAGAGACAGATGAATCAGTAAAAAAGAATGCAATTTTTGAGAAAACGAAAAGGAAATCAATAAGGTAGAACATCACAAGATCGAGGAAAGTAGGCTTTTGAAATTGACAGCATGATAGGTGATGTCTTATACTTTAGAGAAATAAGAAAGAAGATTCAGAATAAGTCTTGATATCAGGTTTGTATATCAAAATACTTCAAAAGCCTAGGTTTTAGAAAGTGTGTACTTTTATGCATTCCCAGTTCCTTATAGCTTTTTCCACTGGAGTTGTTGCATGGCATTATGGTGATAGTAGACAGTCTGTAAGTTCTTCATACAGGAGTTTCTCCAAGCAAAAAGTATCATGTTATAGGAGAGGGTAAATTTACCCACTGACACTGCAAGTTCTTCATTAGATCCAGCAGGTGATAGGAGAAATGGATGGATGTAAATTAATATGATAAAAAAATCCCTCTGTCTTGCACTTTTGATTAATTAATATAGAAAAATGAAAGCTCAAGATGATGGTAGAAAAGAAGAACTACATAAAATAGGTAAAGAGACATGCTTTAGAAAGAAGTGACACTTTCCACCAATAAAAGGATAAAAGACAAAATATTTCACTAGAGTTATTTTCTACTCCCACATAGCAGTTGCATCAGATCCGATGATGTAGTAAAAAGTCACTGGGATACAGCATCATGTGGAAATGGTTGACGATATCTTTATGGAAATACTAGAACCTTTCAAGGGGTGATATGTCTACTTGCGCTCAGAATGGGATTACATGTCTGTAAGAAGAATGAGGATGATGAGCACCATGGTCCGCGTCTCCTAAATTTTAGACATCCGTGTCCGGTCTTCACATTTTTACCACCGCATTACCTATATATTCCCTTTATTCCCAAGCAATATTTGAGGTATTTTCATGCATAGATTCATTTTCATATAATGCATGTTAAAGTAAATGTGCAACTATTTAAATATTTTAAATAATAAAATCTACCCATGCCTTGTCCAAACTCATCACATGAACAATTAGTAGTGAGCTTGCTACACTTTGGGAAATATTATAATATGAAATATAATAGGAGAAAAGAAGGGAGGCAAAATAACAGGTGAAGTTAAAGGTTATCTTGACTTATTTATGCCCAAACTTGTAGAATTCCAGGCTGCTTGGATAATACTAATTCTTTGCTGACTCAGAAAGATTTTTCTAATTTTCAGAAATATATCATAATAAGGAATGTAGTGCTTTCACCAAGACTGTTCAGTAAAATCCATGAGATTGCTTAAGGTGTGACTCTCCCAGACTACAAATCTTTAACAAGCACCTAAACATAATTGAGCATATAGTTTTAAATTTCTTCCAATTTCTTCATTGAGTTTGCAATTTTCAAACATGAGTGCCTGTTATTCAAAGCTTCAGACTTTGCTATGATTTCTAGATAGAAGCAAGCAGAAAAAAGAAACAGAGGAAACCTTGCTTATTTAAATCACTTCCTTAATTTGATAACTCAGGATATTTTACACAGGTAATATTCTACCACCACATACTACAAGTATCTGTGGAACTTCCTGAGAATCTGCAATGAAACGTGCTCTAATGTCTAAAAATATAATAACATTTTCTTGATAAAATAATGCTTCCACGTCACATAAAATAAAATACTGCTTGATAAAATAATGCTCCCATGTCAGCATTCCTTTGTAGGTTTCTCTCAAGCTTAAGAGCAGGTCCTTGACTGTTCTAGCATTGCCTTTAAATATCTTATTGAAATGTATATTAACACTATAACATCTTATAATTATTGGAAAATCTTTTCTTTTTAAGATTTGTAGATAAATGAGTATTAATAAGTATTAACATAGCCACTATATTTTAGCATTTTATTCTAAATGTTGATCTTCCCCCAGGACCTAATATTTAGATTCATTTTAAAACACAGCAGATTACCTAAGACTACAAAGGGGATTTTACAATGAAAGGCTATGTAGATAGATATGTCTTCAGATAATCAATTGCCACTGCTCAGTCATTATCAAGATCAAGTTGAAGATAAAAGCAATTGCTTCTCCAAGTATCTGTAGATCCAAAAGGATCTAAAATTGAGGGGAAAATGTACACCCCATACAATTTTAGCACAGTGTCCTAATTTAGCAATACTTAATAAATGTGTATTTGTTGATTTAAAATTATAATTAAGTCTATGATAACACAAGTGAAAGTAAAGGTAAGAAAGTAAAGGTAGAGTTTTGGTGTTTTATTAGAGGCTATTGACTTTCTCCTTCATCGTTACCTGCACCCCACTGGTGGGTAGGACAAGATTGAGTGCTTATCTTTTACCCAAACTTTCCTGCTGCACCTGCCTTCAGGGTTCTACTTCCATTTATTTCTGAAGTCAGGGTAATAATCTTATTACTCCCATTAGCAATCAGGATATGTTGATCACATCTAACACCAAGTGAAGACCTGGCAAAATAGTTTTTCTAAATAAATGATTCTTAAATTTTTTCCTTAATGAAATGCCAGAGTTTTGCTTTTAGTTTTTCAACTCCAGCATTGCTAAATTAACTGTGTAATATTTCTTAATAATCAGTTGAGATTGCTAAATATTTGGAGTAAAAAAGCATATAATTATTGAATATTTATTCATATCTAGAAATACGCCAGGATTTATGAAAGATGCAAAGGACATAAGACATTGCCTTGCCTTTGTGGGAAAATTCAATCATTTTGGGAAAACTAGGTGGATATGCTTCAACTCAATTAGAAACCTTTAGTATAAAGACAGTGAAATAAATGGGGCAGAAACAGAAATCAATATTGGTTGCATTTGGGAGGAGGTAGAAAATGAATAACTAGGAATCAAGATTTGGGAATTATAACTTTTCTGAAAACCTTGGTGGCATTTATTTAATTATAGAACTCACTTATTGGAGAATCTGTCGAGAAATACCCCAGGTTTTATAAATTTACTGAGACATGCTATTACAGCTTCATATTCATCTTATGATTTGTAACCTTTAACTTTGCCAAGAACAATTATAGAAATATTGCATTATGAATGCTAATACATAGGATTAATATAGGATGGATGTTAATACATAGCAAACACAAGGAAGGGTAACCTGCTCATGGAAATACTGTAGATTACGTGTTAGAGCTAGTGCCTTTTCAATATTATATGCTCAAGAGGAATTCCCCTAACAAATTGCTTTTTACCCAGTCATTTTCAGTAAATTAGAAATTATACTGACATTTTATTTTAAAACGAAGGAATGAAATAAAGATATAGTCATTTTTATCTTTATCCATATACATAAATATCTTTACAGACATGCATACATATACATATTCTTAATTGTCATATCAGTTTATTGAAAAATTGCATCAAAAATACTTAAGAGATCATAAGAGTTATTTATGCCCCCAAATGGTATAGTATTTAGCTGAATAATTTATTATTGTTTAATTACTTATCTATAAAATAGGAGATTTTAAAATAGGAGAATTGTTTGGCAAAAGTGGTGTTAAGAAAAAAAAAAAGAATGTGTCACAGAAATGGAATTACTTCAGTGCCGCAACAGGCAGATGCACATCAAATGTATATAAACATCTAAGTACAGATAAGAAAATATTGGCCTTATTTCAAATGAAATGGAGATAAGATATTAAAGAAAATTTATCAGAAATGAAACAGTGAAAGATCAGAGCCAGGTATGTGGAATCTCAAAGGCCTATGAGCCAAAGAAAAAGCAATTTAACTTTAAAATACTCAATGAAAATGACCTCATTTCTATAGAATTGCTTAAATATATAAAATAGTAAATGTTTAAATTGTAGAAAAGAATTTGTTCTTCTACAGTATCCAATAATGAAAATGCATTAAAGCACTTCCTTGGGAAATGTTTCCTCTACTCAAATGCAAGATTAGATGTAAATAGGTTCACCATAAAGTTGTTCATGTTTGAGCTTTAAAAAGGAAGACATACTTAGTTGGCCTAATCAAGGTTAAATTTGATATCTAAAAGGATTAAAAAACTCGGGACAAAAAAAAAAAAAAAGACGCAGTCAGCCTTGGGCAAAGCAACACATTTTATGAACACATCTTGAGTTCTTAATTAACATACAATAACTGAATTCTATGATTTAGGATTAATTATCTTAATTCTTTTTTTTTTTTCCATAATCTAGGGCATTTGAAGATTAATCATTCCAATAACGCTTTTGAAAATCTAGGCCATTAGAATTACCTGGGAAGCTTTTAAAACTATAAATCTATCTTCTGAAATTCATTAATTCATCCAATATTTATTTAGTACTTGTTCTAGTCACATTGATAGGGGACTCAGAGATGATCATAGATGATGCCTGCCTTCACAGAGCTCAGTCTAGTAAGGAAAAAAGTTAAGAAAATTTATTTTTGCAATAAAAGTTTTACAATTTTAAAACGGGGTGTTTGGAATATACAGAAATAAATAATAATCGAGACACTTTAATCATAAGAGCTTAAGACAGATTTCATCCTAAGAAGGGAACTGTGGCTACTGTGTACAGAATGGATTTAAGGATTGGTTTTGGTGAGAGAGAAAGCTGGAAATCCAGTTACGAGGCAACTACAGTAGTCAAGGTAATCAGACTCCAAAATGCTGACAATCATGAACGGCATAAAAACTGCTCTTTTGTCTTTCAACTTCCAATTTTGTTGAGCTAGTAGGAGATACCAGCCTAAGAAAGGAGAGTGGCAGTAGAATGAGTTGGCGTATTTATTCCCCCTGCTCCCTTCTCGTTTCGACTTTTCTAGTCCGGCTCTCAAAGGCAACGCCTTATCTCAGACAGTTCTTACCATCACGCTATCCTGTCTAATTTCCAGTAACTGTTCCCCTCCATTGTCCCTTTAGCCTAAATTGTTACAGTTCTCTGTTGCTCCTAGCCCTAAGATCTTGAAGTATTTCTTTTTGTTTTCCTCAAACCTAATCGTATCTTTTAAATATGTTTTTATTAAACTCCCTCTTCACATTGCTTACTTTGAGCAGGTTACTCTTTCCTGGCAGGCCTCTGAATAATACATGTGGCAGTTGTGGAGGGAAAGAGATGTGGACATACTTACATACAGTTAATGATAAAGAAGACAAGACCTAGTGATGGTTTAGAATTGGAGGGTGAGAAAAAGAGAGGTATCAAAGATGGCTTCCAGATGGTTTCTGGTTTGATCAATAGGTAGATGGAGGGACCCTTTGTAATAGACAGGGAGAGTAGAGGATAAACTAGGTGGGATTGAGCAGGTCAAGAGTTCAGTCTGAGCCATGTTCAGTAGAACTGTTGAGCAGACAATATGAAATCAGTCAGGAACTTAGAAGAGAAGACAAGGATGTCAATACGCATTTTGTTGAGGTGAGCGCATCAGTGTTATTTCAATGGCATGCAGAAATGAGAAATACAAAGGTCTAGGTCCCCATGGAAGTTAGGATATGCTAGGGAAGAAGATTTGAAAGAAATGATAAACTACAAGATTGAATTAATGCTACACAAAAAAGTATAGGAAAGCGTAAGACAACGTAGTAAGAAGACAATCTTTTTTAAAGTGTAAAAAAAAAAAAAAAAAAAAAAAAAAAAGGCAACTCAAACTACGTCCCAGTGGAGACATGTTGAGTGGTTGAATAGATGGAGGAAAAAAGTTCGAGGCAGTTGAAACGGTATTTGTTTTAAATCTCTGTGGAAAGAAGGAAATTAGTTCATTTGAGAAACTAAAGAGTGGCCAGTGTGGCTGGAGAACAGAAAGAAAAAGAGGAAATGGCTTAAGATAAAGTTGTAGGTCATGCTAAAGATGGGTCTGTTAGGTTCTGACTGTTAGGATGCTATTTGATATCTAGAGATTTTGCAGCTTAACTCTAATCAAATCCTAAAAGGATCTCAGCTGTTATGAGAGATCCATTCATTATTAGGTATTAGGTCTTACCCAGGCACATCAGACAAAATTGAGACGATATTGTTCAAATGATTTTATGGCCAGACCAATTGACATCTAATCTGTGGTAAAGCACTATTAGACAAGGAAAGGTGTTGATGGAAAAGAAAGTGTATTTGGTATATTAAATCACATAGAAACAAATATATACAAGTCTAGTATTCATGTATGGTCTTATACCTTGAGTGGAACTTTGTAAACTGAAAATCATTTGTGTTTTTTTTCTCTTATGTTCCCTTGCACTTGTTTATATTATTATACGTTCAAACCAAACCTATCACATAGAAATCCTAGGAAGTAAAACTTAAGGTTACTTAAGGCTTATTTTGGAAAACTTCACTATGATTTGAGCATTAAATTTAATTATCCAGGTCTCTTAGCAAAGGCTTTTGTTTTCATTGACTTAGAGGAAATACATTTATAGCTAAATCCCACATTGCTGATGGTCACTGACTCTGGTCCACATAACAAGTACACATGAGCAAATTACATTTCTATTCAAGGATTATGCATTTCTCCCCCAAATGAAGAAAAAAAGTTAGGAATATTTTCAAACAATGAACTCATATAGTGGTGCTATATGCCAGGCACTGTTCGAAAGCCTTTATATATATTAACTTATTTAATCCTTGCAACCACCCTATGAAGGAGGTACTATTATTATAACCATTTCAGAGATGAGAAAATCAAATCACAGATGGTTACTGAACTTGTCTAAAAATGCACAGCAATAAGTTGTAGACTGGAATTTAATTAGACAGTCTTGTTTTAGAATCCACAATCTCAGCTCTCACTGATTGGTACTTTTTTTAATGCAAAAAGATCCATTTGGAGGCATGTAAACACTCATATTGTTGAGTAGGTCCCTAAAAATGATTTGGTCACATTTTCTTCCACAATCTTTTCTTGTGTGACAACATAAATTTTTTAAAAAATATGCATATTACAGAAGCTCTTGAAACTGGCCAGTATTTCTTGTAACTAGGACTATGTCACTGTAGTCAGATAAAGTCATATTCAAATCAATTTTTCTTTTCTATTTAAACACCTACAGAATAAAATTGAGTAATGATTTTGATGTAGTTGCTGATTTGACCTAAACATCGGTTGATGAAGTTAAATGTAAACTTGACTCTTACGGAAGTGGATTCAGCTATCTTTTAAATGATGCAGAAAAATCTGAAAAGGAAAGAAAAAATATTTCTATCTATCTAAAATCTTCACACATTTCTTCAAATATCGGAATCAAATAATAGCTGAGTTTAATGAACATTTAAGAATATTTGGCCACTTTATTTTTGAAAGAATAAAATTTCAGTAATTATCTGGAGTCGCTTCTCAATCTTAAAATGTCTTTGAATACTATGATGAAAATAAAGTCCATTTTGTGAGATTTTTATTCAGACTGTGAAGGTGATTTGTTTTGAGAAGTATCTAAGCATCTACAGTCCACTCACCATTTTAGTAACTCTGATCGCTCTGTGTAGCATCAAGTTGCTTCATCCAATTTGGACAATTCCCTTATATGTAACTATAAATTTCATTCTCTGAGATTATCAGAAGTTGATTTGGGGAAAATATTCATCATTATTACAGGTAATGAAAAAAAAAGTCAATCAAACATAGATTTCAAACATCCTATAATATAATCACACACTTCTAGGTAGGATTCAAAGTATAGAAGATTTTAAAATACTGCTGTGACCTTTAATAGTATCCGTTTTATTTTATTTTATTTTTTGCTGTCGATATAGACAAAATATCTACTGAGAAACTGGCTTCACTGTTAAGGATGTCTTTTGTGAATGTTATTTTCATTTGGAATTTCTTTTCCGTGAGATATTTTGCTGTTCAGAATTTAATTCTAGGATAAAGTGTCAAATATACGGTTGCTGGCTACATAAATACTAACCCTCTACCCCCAATTCAATTTCAAAGAGCAACTCAGGTGAGAGTAAATAAATAAATAAAAGGTTTGGTTAATGTCGGACATTTGCTTGGTACCATGTCATTCAAAACTCCTTCCATTTAACAACAAAATTTACATTGACATATGAATGATGTATAATGCAGTATAATTACTTACGGGGTCTTTGAAAAGAGAAGCCCCCTTTTTTCCAAGTGATTTAACTTTGAAAAGGAATTACTTTACAAGCTCAACAAATACTATTAAAAGGCATTTTATGAGGCTTTTTTTCTGCATATTTCTACACATGGACAGACTATTGTGTGTTCTAAAACCTGTATTTACATGACACACTTTTATGGTCCAATGGGCAAACACTACTTAGTCCTAAAATAACATCACAGTAATGACTACAGTCAAGACAGCAAGAACACTCCACCATTATTATCCATATCAGACTGCACCAGATGGGGTATCTGTGGTAGAGTGCTGACAGTGGAGAACATGGAACAACTGTTTCTGGTGTATTTGTGTGCTCTTAGGCACAGCAATATTACACTCAAAATAAGTAGTACATAAACTCTTTCATTTTTGAAGACATGTGTTGTATTTTGTGTGTTTATATATGTATATATACATATGTTTTTATCTGAATTTAGTAGACAAATAAGTTAAACAGAGAATTGGAGATTAGTCACATTAAACGGGATTTAGCCCAATTTCACTGGATATGAAGCAGGATTTCTTGGCCTCAGTAATATTGATCTTTCTATGGTGGATCATTCTTTGTTACAGGGGCTGTCCTGTGCATTGCAGGATATTTTGCTGCATTAGTAGCCTCTACAGACTACGAGCTAGTACCTGCCTCTCAGATTTGTGACAACAGAAAAACACCTTTCAAATGGGAATTACTGTTATAAAGGAATGAAGTCTTGAAAGTACACATACTCTTTGAACCAATTATTGTTTGTCCTTATATATATCAGTTTGTATTCATTTTCAGATACAAGGTATGTATTTTTTCTCATCGTGTGTTTCATTTATGTTTGTTTTAATTTGCTGGCACAGCTATAGTGGGTAAGCATTTTGCATCTACAATATTATTTTATACATCTTATGTAGTCAGCAGGAAAATAAGATGGGAAACATTAAGAGTTAAATAATACTGATATAAGGAGACATATTTCAGACAAAGACCTCAAGTCTTTTGTTAAGGAGGGGAATTGGCTTCTGCAAGTCCCCATTAGGTCATAGGCTCCTGCAGGTCTGAGCTTTGAGATAGTTTTTGCCCAGTGTTAAAGAAAAGTATCTCAACTAAGGAGTACTTCATGACAAAAGCTGCTCCCTCCTGGTGTCAGTGTTTTTTAAAGTTACTTTTCTCATCTTATCCTTTTGGAATAAAGAGGCTGGTTCCAGGAAATCAAGTAGTTGGAAGAAAGAAAGGGACAAGATTATTTACCACATCACTGGTTATAAACATGACTCGAATTGCAATAATAAACAGAAAAGAAGTCAGCATCCGTGCTTCTTCATCTTTGTGAGTGTCCACCAGTGGGTCTAATTATCATGCTAAGACCGTCAATTCTGTCATTAGGTGTAGTCAGGGATTCATCGTTTTAGTTAATCAAAAATTCTGCTTTGCAAGGAGTAACCATAAATATATGAATTATCCATTTTCAAATTAGTAGAATATAATAAAAGTCTACTTAGTACTACATTTTTTTCTCATATTATTTAATTTTTTTACTTTGATAATTTAAAAGGGATTTCAGAATATTTTGTTTGCTTTAGGGTTATCACTATAAAGCTAAGTTATCTTTATTCCATAGTTATGAAGAATAGCTATGAAGAAGTGTCCTCTGACAAGGATTTCTGGTTAATATAATGCCAAGAAAAATAGCTTTCAACATCCCATACTGACATTGAAATATTGATAAGCACTAAACAAGTACAATGACAAAAATAATAGTATATGTAATTATGTACTTTGCATAGTATGTAATGTTATAAACATTCAACAAATATTTTAAAAGATCAAACTTTCATTTTTCTATAAGCTCCTAGCACTATGCATAAGTTGCCTTGCTAAATATTACATAGTATATAGTGAACAGAGAAAAGGAATGAGACTATTGATATTTCAGAAAATGCATGCTTAACATTGGTAATTGTGGTTTTAATATTGCACTAATTTTCTGCATATATACATTTTTCCTTGAGCAAAAACATTTAATGTGCCAAATACCTATTTGTCATTGTATATTTCTCCTGACTTGAATAGTTTAAAAAAATTGACCTATTCATGTAAGTTTATCAAGTCTTTTCTGAAACTATAAGTGTAAAAACACAAAGCAAAGTGTTGATAGATTAAGAAAGAAAATAAAGTCTGTTTCAATAAACAACCACATCAACTCCCCCCAAAAATATATGTTCTAAAGAAATAGAGATGTGGAATAGGCATTGTAAATTTCTAAATTTACTTTAATTTTTAATGCCTTTTTCTTTGTAATTCTCAAAACTTTTGATACATAGGGAACAAAAGAAGAACCATCCTGCAGTTAATTTTTACAATTTCATCAACTGGTACCAGAGGATTCGTTGCTTGGTGGATAAAGTGTTAGCTTTATATTCTAAAGGACAACTTCAAATCCTGTTAAGGTTATATTTTTATTAAAATTTCCATTAATTTTTCCATCAATGTGATTATAGATTAATATTAATTAATTCTTACATTTTTTTGAAGAAATAAATGGAGCCATATCTGATTCAAAGTTAAACAAGACACAGCATTCAGGATTTCTTGGTAACCCTTTCCTGGGGTGCAGAATTGGTTGGGGAGCAGGGGAATAAGATGTCTTTAATGGCACTTTATTGAACTTAGCAATTTAAATGGCCTACCCTGATTTTTGAAGATATCAAATTACCATATGGATGATGTCTTTTTCATCAAATCTAGCTCTTATTGTTTACCAAGAAAATGACAAAGGTAATTTTTAATGTTGGATGTAGTACTTATGTGAATGAGTATCTGATATTAATGAGAGTTCTGGGATGAGATCTCTCTGTGCTAAAAACTGCTACATCAACTAACAGATTAATATTATAGAAACTGACCACAGAAACCAGTGACATTGCTTCTTTGGAGTTTTAATTCAGTATTATAAAAAATAAAAAAGTATATCCCATGAAGAGGATAATCGTCATGCTCCTTAGGGAATTCTGGGATATTAAGGTGAGGCAAAAGATATCCCATTTGCATAACATTCTAAAACTTCTAGGAGAGAGGATTGACAGGTTTGGTATTGATGAGTTTGGCTCCATATCATTGGGAACAATCCTTTACAGACAGTGTGACAAATAATTATTACAAACTTCAGGGATGGACTGTTATTCAAAGTAGGTTGCAAACTTGGCTGGGCCTGGCAGCTCCCACCTGTAATCCCGACACTTTGGGAGGCTGACTCAGGCAGATCACTTGAGCTCAGGAGTTCAAGACCAGCCTGGGCAATATGGAAAAACCCTGTCTCTGCAAAAAATTAGCGAGGCTTAGTGGTGCGTGCCTGTGATCCCAGCTACTGGTAGGCTGCGGTGGGAGGATTCCATGAGTCCAAGATTTCCAGGTTGCAATGAGCCACGATCCTTCCACTGCACTCCAGACCGGGTGCCAGAGCAAGACTCTGTCTCAAATAAGTTTTTTTTTTTTTCTTAAAGTAGGTTGCAATCTTATCCTAACACCCTTAAGTTTTAGTAATTAGTTTGAAAGTCACATTCTCTGAAGTACTTTGGACCAAATTAAATTCATGTTCAACTCTGTCATCATCATCTAACTCTGATGGGAGATTTTCAGCATTCTAGGATTTAGACAGAGATCCAGAGCTCATGTTTTGGTGCATGGCATTCATATTAAAATTTACAGAAGAAATGTAGTAACTGATATTTCTCTACATATTGCTTGCTTGTTTTTTTTGTCTCATGTAATGTTTATGTGAGGAGAGGTTTTTAATCATTTTAGAAAAAATGAATACTATAGAAATATATCAAAATATAATCCTGAATGTGATAGATCAAAGAAAACCTGTCAAAACCCCAAACACGAAAATGTGTGGGGCCAAATATTTTATGCTATATATTGAGATTTTTCACAGTGAGAAAGTTATTAGACTATTATTTTTAGCAATAAAATTAGGAGTTAACATATATTGAACATTTTTGTTTGTGCCACACACTGCCAAGAGCTTTGAATCTCACTGAGTCTTCACAGCATTCCTGTCAGGAAAGCATTTTTATTTTTCCCATTATAAAGATAAGTCAACTGAGGTTTAGGGAGATTAATTATCAAAGACCAAATAGCAAACAACAGAACAAGGTAGGGATAGTTTCAGAATGACTATGTAGGAATTCTTCAAAGTAACAATTTGGTTGGGAATTGCATTGAAAGTAGTATTTTCAGAGAAGCACAAAAAATGAGTGTATTAATTGTCCGTGTCATAAGTGGGGGGAAGAGGTGCAGTGCTCCCTCTTAATGTTGTTTTGCAGCTGGGATTATTACATTAATAATAAAAGGTTCTAGTAACCCATAGATAGACATTCCCATTCAAAAGAGTGGAAAAAAAAAAAAAAAAAAGACTGCCATATCCAAATCTTCTCCCAAAACACACGCAATCCATATGGGGCTTGGGCGATCCAGAGCCGAGGTTCAGCACTTTTTCTCTAAGATTGGATTTCATTCTGCTAACAGCGTGTTGGCTGAGTGCCCACTAGCAAGCAATTAAGACTTTGTGCTTTCCTGCATTTTAGTAGCTCTCCTTATGAAACATGCAGCCACATGGGAGCAGAAGCTTTGCCAGCATGGGTCACGGTCTGGGAGCAACATCAGGAGAGCTTCTATGCCCTCAGGACTCACAGTCTTCTGGAAGGTTGAGGAGAGGATGGATGATTGATTGGCTGTGCCTGTGAGAGAAGATCACAAAGGGAATCTGAGAAATGGAAACTATAGGAAGATATTGAATTAGAGTTAGGAAAATAAAGCCAAATGCTATTGTGGAACCTAAAAAAAAAAGAGAGATAAAACAATTTCTGAAAATTAAGAAGCAGTTGGGTTAAACAAAAAGGGAACAAAAACTGAACTCTTGATGAGAGTTTCTTACCACTGAAGTTGAATGATGTCCTCATTGATTATTTTTTATAAACAACACACACATCTAAAATGTGCCAGGTACTGTGCTAAGGACTGGGGATATAAAGATGAGTGAGACATCGTCATGTGAGGATGAGTAAGAGGAGAAGGAGAGCCCCCAGACATGTCGGACTGACTGGTTGTCGTGCCATTCATATGGGCTCTGTGTCAGTGGAGGCCTGCCGCAGATCCTGCTTCTGTCTCCCAGCTGCACTTCACTTTATGTCTGGAAAACATCATGACCAAGCTGGACCTAAGGTATGATATCCTTAAAAATTAGGAAGCTTTATATAAAAATAAAATCATCTCCTTGGAAAGAAGTAAGCCTTTCACATCTGAAAATCAAATAGGGCACATCAGTGGTTTCAAATCTGATTGATTAGTCAAGACCTCCTGGGCATGATTTTACAGTACAGTTTTCTGCTCCCTACTCCTGGAAATTCTAGTTCAATGGCTCTAACCAGATATAGTCTCATAATATAAGCAATGCCCTGAACAATTCTGAAAAGAACTGAAATCTCAAAAACAGTATTTTCTGCTTCACGATAGACTTTGTTAGGTTAAAATTAAATGAAGAACTTCCCTCTTATCAGCTATAACTTGCATATAATCTAGAAAAATTCAAATGAATAAAAGACTGCCCTGCCCTTTGAATCATTAATACAGCCCCTTGAATAAGCAATCTCAATGATGTATATGAAAGCAAACTTATACACGTTATTTTCTATTACATTAACTGGAGCATAAAGGTATATAATTAGTAATTCATACATTCTTACTATTTGAAAAATTGAGCATACATTAGGTTATATTGAGCACTAGTCTCATCAGTGACTTGATGTCTTGACTTTAAGGGCCTTTGCATGTCATGCAGAAATTGCAACTTCATGTAAATTATTGTCTGGATCAAATTATTTCTCAAATATTTTTAATATGCTCAAAGATCTGAGTCATAAAAATTTTGGGGTTTAAAACATTATTTTTTAATAATATAAACCTCTATATAAATAAAATCCTAATGTGTCAAAAAGATAAGAGTGGACCTTTTTACAATAGTAGGGGTGGGGTCTCAGTGCTACCTCTTTGGCCACGTGTTAGCCTCAGTAGGAGCTCCTAACCTCCCTCTGCAGAACTCTGGAGTCCCATAGGGTACAGAGGGAAAACAAAGAGCACCCCATTTTTAACTTTATTTCCAAGAAAATTTCCACAATTTGAGCATTATAATGATTCTCTATAGATATGTGAGGTTAGTCCCTAACTGGCTACCCATTTGTTAAATTCCCCAGTGCCTTAGGTCAGGTGAGTGCACACTTGGCCAAATCTGGCCTCTGGGTCACTCCATTGGGGCACTCCAAATGAGGTAAAAAACACAAGTCTATTTGTCAAACCTAACTAGGTTCAAACCTCTAATCTCCATTTACCAGTTAAATTACCAGGAGCAAGTTAGAGAAATTTCCAGGGTCTTCTTCCCATGGCCTGTAAAGTAGGGTTAATAAATTCTACCATTCACTCTGGTTTCCACAAAATTAGCGTCAAGACTGGTACTTGGTATTTCTTTCCTTGCTTTCTTGGGAACTGATCAGGTTAGGAATTTGCAAAGCTGCTCTAACTCCTTCAGGTCTATTCAGAGCTTATTTCTTTCACGTCTCTATGCTACATTTACTTCTCATGATACAAAAGAACTAATAATGGGATTCCATTGACAAAAAATTGCTACAACTTCTTCCATGGAACTGAAGAGAATATCTTACTAAATTCCTGTTTTCTCAAATGTGTTGGCCACACCTTAGTTTATAATAATTATTTACTATGGTCTTCAGATATGTTTATGTATTAATAATCACAGAAGGTAAGTTTTGTTACAAATCACTGCATTTCAATATGCTCTGGAAAGTACATATCTCAACATAGATGAACCTGTAGATTGGCAAAGAGAAAGAACAGGACCCTCTAAGTATACTGTATGTATAAGGAATGTGTGTGTGTGTGTGCATGTGTGTGTGTGTGTGCTTGCTCACATGCATTCCCTGAGGACTACAAGGGAAACAACAACAATAACAACAAGAATGATGAATGCCTTGGAGGTGGGAGTTCCATTTCATTTTTGAGATTAATTTTTAAGCCAGTATAGGCAAAAGAAAGAGTTGTTTAGCTCTCAAAGCTTACTACATGTTATTTTCAAAAGAGTTAGTACTATGACATATGGTCCATATAGCTTTTGTATAATGACCAGATTTTTCTAAAACATAAATGCAATATAAGTATAAACTAGTGCAACTGAGATATTTATTTATATTTTTAACAGGTAGCACATCATCACCTGTTTAGACAAATATTTCAATACTGAGAGAAAAATTTCCCCAAATTCTGCATTATTGATGCACTTCACAATGATTTTGCAAGCACCTAGGGCAGAGACCCTAATGTTTTATTTTGGCAAGGGAAGCTTTGTAGAAATATTTGCAATATTTTGTGCTAATCCCTCCACTAGTCACTTTGGTGTGGCAAATATTTGTTTTAGTGGACTTCATTACAGTAACAGAGTACATCAATCTGTTGTTTAAACCTTTTGAAAATAACCCTTGTGTCTTCTTGAAGGAAATGAAGAGTCATTGATGAAACCTTTTAAGTTTTCAACTTCTTTGCAATAAGGTGCCTGGAAGAGAAATTGGTGCGTTATCTCAAGGGAATAGATTAAAGGGAATTGAGTGCATCTCTGCTTACTTTCTTGGCTCATAGCTTTATGGATATGAGGGACCTAAAAAGTAAATGGTGGTCAAAAAGAACAAACACATTTATTAGAGCAGTTAGAAAGGACTGGTTTGATATTTGCCAAGTTTCTTCTCAATAACATGTTTGGCAGCTACCAAATGACATGGCCTGCCCAGAGTTGATTTTGACGAAGCCTCTGGGATGTGTTAAAAAGTAAACCAGAGCAAATCACGTACTGGAAAGCATAACTCAATCAAGGAAAAATGTATGATTAAGGGTGACATGGGCAAGGAAAGCCTTGCCAGAGCTCAGGGTAAATATTTGTATCAGTGTGAAGAGAAAGCTTCGTGACGCTGATGTCAACCAGCTGGAATTTTCATTGTTTATAAACTTTTGTTGTTAGAGTTGAATTCTGGCAGCAAAGGTACCAAAGAAAGAGCAGTTTCCCAGCATGAAAGTTTGAATTGTGATAAGGCAGCTTGACCAGAAACAAATGCAACCATGCAAAGTTTCAGCCACTTTTCCCTTCCAGAATTTTCCTGCCAAGAAGCAAACTTCTTGCCTTAAATCTTACTTTGACAAAATTCATCAGGATTAGTTAAAATAAAAGTTTTTGGCTTGTTCTGTTTTATAAGAACTTATGGCATCATTTTCCTCGATAAACATAAAACGGAGAAGAATGTAAATGATTTTCTGTTAAATTTTTGTACAAAAGAATGTTGCCATCTGAAGTAGATTTTTAATGATCGAAAATAAACGCCTTGGTATTAAACCCAACTTTCTGAGTAGTGTCTATTAATTTTATGACACAAAGCTATTTATTTTTTACCTCATGGTAGACTATTGTATAATTTTAAATAAAAAGTATAGCAATTAAAAGCATTTGGGCACTTGATTTAATTCACCAACTATTTCTGTTAAAAAGAAATCTGTATTTTCTCCCTAAGCTGTGTTTTATTATACTTTTCAGAACTTTGAAGGTAGCCAAAAGTTATGAATCAAACAATATCACAAGGACATAAGTTGGTATAAAAATTTACCATAATTCAGAACAAATAATTCAACTTTCAGGCAGAGAAAGAGAGATTGTTGGAAACTGATTCCTGACACTTAGTCTTCCTCTCGGAAACAGAAGCACATAGATGGTGCTCTATTGACAAAGAAAGAAACCCCGAGCTTTTGCGTTGCATAGATTGCCTACTAGCAGAAACCTGCAGCATAGATACTCTCTGAACAGTAACCTTACTTCTCCCTCAAGGTAGCCTGGAAGTTTCAATCTTATCTACTTTCAGTGAGGGCTGTGTAGTGAGATACACTGAACAGGAAATGCAGATAACTCAAAATTCCTATCAAATTATCTGTTGTTTTAACAATTTTATGTTTTACATAAACTTCAATAGTATTGGCCTGAGACACAGCACAATAAGAACTACATTGATATGTTGCTTTTGGGAATCCTGAATTACCTCTATCTAGGAAAAAGAGCAAACTCAGAGACCGTCCATTTGTGCACCCTAACACAGAATGAACTGAAGGCTATCCCTGGCAGTGCAGAAACTAGACGCATCGTGAACATAACCACATTACCCAGATGCACTAAGAATAGAAACCAAGCCCCTGCTGGTGTAATTAAGAAATCTTCTCTTCCAGTCCTGGGCTTTAGAGACCTGGATCACTAACTAATTCCAATTTAGAATGCTCTTTTGATAAGGGTTTGTGTAAACTAAGAGTGAGCTGAACATGAAAACTTTACATTATAAGTTTCTGAGCTAGCATGTCCCACTTATGCAGTAGAGTCTCTGGCTTACACTGGCCAAGGAAACAGCCTTCAGAGTGTGGCTGTTTCTGGGACATCACAATGATGGTGTATTTTCAGGAGCCAAAGAAGTGCAGTGACTTCCACTGGAGTTTGCACGTTTCTGTTGTATTGTGGTACACTCACAGTCTTGGAGCTCAAAGGAATGAACAAAATCCAAACACCGTACACAGAGCTAGAAAGCCCACTAGGTGGGAGTTCTGGGCTCAGACATAGTTAGGCTTTAGTTATAGTAAGTCATGCAAAGATACAAAGGTGACCAATCTGTCACTGAGTTACTTCTCTCTTATCCCTTTCCCACTTCTCAATGACAGGACATTCTCTAGGTCATTGTGTGTTGTGGATTGGGACCTTCGGGCATTATATTTTAATTAAGTGGTCAGATTATTAATGCATGGAAATCAGTCACTGCAAATGTTGAGCTAACCATTTTTCATACATAATGTGTCCATATCAACTTTATAACAGCCATCTACTAAAGATTGACATGGTCACTTTAAAAGAAGAAGCCTTGATAAATACTTGAATTAAAGATTCTTGGGATCATATTAAGGGACTAAGAGGTCAAGTCTCATTGCTGATTTATTTCCCCTGCTGTGTGGTGGTGAAGAAACCACTCAGCCCCTCTGTACATTCATTTTTGAGTTTCAAAACACAAAATATTTAGTCATGTGTTTATGGTACACTAACATGTACTTAGTATTTTGTTAGAAATGTAGGAAAATCAGAATATTTTCTTAAAAACTATTGCTATAGTCTAATGTCACATGTTTTCCTAGTCTAATCTCCCTTTTTTGTGGTACCAGTGCTGTATCTTTTGGAAATTCTCCTCCCCTCACTTCAACCTTTTGTTACCGCTGAAGGTACCAAGTTAATACAATTTTTAGCCTCTTGCCTAGCCACATTTTATTGGTCCAAGTTAAAGAAATCAGATTACTTCCTAAAAATTTGATATAAGAATAAAAACTTTCTAGCTCAGTTTAGATGCACTCTTGAATGAAGCAGATGCAAACAAACCTAGGGTCTGTTGGAAGCCTTGTACCTCACTGTATACTGAGAATGTGACAAAGCCAAACATGGAATAGGGAGGAGAGCTGAAAAAAAAATAGTTTGGTTTTTGTGTCCCTGCTACCAGCTAACCCTTGCCTATCTATGTCTTTCTCCATGAGATATTATATTAATGATATTTTAGAAGACCCTTTTTGTATCATATTTTATACACCTTACTATGTACCCACAAAAATGTTTAAAATAAATATATATTTAAATTAAAAATACACCTTACTTAAATTAGTTAATTTGGGTTTCTTACCTCCTACAGCCATAGCCCTCAAGGAAATGATCAAGGTGTTTATTGAATGACTATTGTGTACAAGGCTGATTATATGAGATCCCTTAAGCCATCCTACAACTTTGAGTAGCCTTATTTCCATTTTAAAGATGAAGAAACTATCAGAGAAGTTAACTAACTTATTCAAGGTCATATCACATTTAGTCATATCAGAGTGAGTCCAAACTCCATCCTTTTGCACAGTTTGTAAACATCCTTTGGAAATTTTGGAAATCTTGAGAAAGAAAAATGATCCTGCATTAAATACTTAGAGAATATAATACAGTTCTGAATATTATAAGTGGTGCTATGATTACAGATAAAGGAAGGTCAATTCAGGATGGGGTAATAAGGAAAAGTGTCTCAAACATAACTCTCTGAGTTACAAATGAGAGCAAACATGTTCAAACTAACCTATTGACTCAGGAGCTCGAAAATCCAAGGGTCAGTCTTGCTTCTCACACAGCTGGATCTAGAACTCCAAGAAATTCATCAAGACTCTGTCTCAGTCCCTTGATTGCTTGTCTGATCATTGGTTTCACTTGTAGGCACACTGACTGCAAATAGTTGCCCTAAGCATTCTCCAAACGCTTTCAAGGCTTGCAAATGTGTATTTTAGGCTTGCGTAAAATAGGGATGCCTGCCTTGAAGTCCTTCCCCTCTCCCTGAATATGGAGCCTTAAAATAGGGATGCCTGCCTTGAAGTCCTTCCCCTCTCCCTGAATATGGAGCCTTAAAAATATGGGCCCTGGAAACTGACAACTGTTTGGCAGAAAATTCTAGTATTTTCGAACCAAGGCAGGGGTGTGCTTCTGGTAGTCATGTCTCCTTTGCTCCTTAGGAAAGGGCATGGCAGGAGAGCAAGAGTATGCCTTGGATGGGGACAATAGTAACCCCCATCTAAGAGGAATACTGGGTGGTAACCAGCAACATCAGACTTAAAGTTTTAAGAATCAATAGAAAGTCCAATAAAAACATAAACAGACAAAAGTTCTAAAAGCAAAGCCATATAATTAAATCCTATTGGCCAGACTTTGGTCTGATGCTCAGCCTTGGCCTAATTATTATTGTCAGAGGATTGGACTATGCTAATTTGGCAGTTCTGGTTTGGAGGACACATCTGGAATAGGGTGTTGGGGTCAACACCACAGAATCCTACATACAGAGAGTGGTTGAATGGTTACGCTGCTACTTCAAGCCAGGCAATAGACACTGAGCAGGGGAAAAGAACACAGCCTGACTACATAAAAGAGTTATAACCTGAGATAGCAAGAACTATTAGAACAAGACTGCTACTAGATTCTAAGTAGTAACCTCAAAATAATAGCCAACATGTATTGAGCGCTCAGTATGTGATAACCACTTTGCTAAGAACCTAAAATATGTCATTTTTATTAACTTAATAACCATGTAATTGCAGCACTTTGGGAGGCCAATGCATGCGGATCACCTGAAGTCCAGAGTTCGAGACCAGCCTGGCCAACATGATGACACCCTGTCTATACTAAAAATACAAAAAATTAGCCAGCTGTGGTTATGGGCACCTGTAATCTCAGCTACTCAGGAGGCTGAGGCAAGAGAATCACTTGAACCCGGGAGGCAGAGGTTACAGCAAGCCGAGACCTCGCTGCTGCATTCCAGCCTGGAAAACAATAGCAAAACTCTGTCAAAAAACAAACAAACAAAAACAAACAAACAAACAAAAAACCGTGATATATACATATATATGTGTATATATATATATGTATATATGTATATATCAGGTATATTAATATGTATTATCATCTTTATTTTATAAATAAACTAAGGCTTAAAGAAGTTAAGCGAAGTGCTTTGTATGTGACAAAGGTAGGAATAGATCTCAGGACTGTGTAACATCAGCATCTTTTAATTAGCTTCTACAATATGTACAGAATATTCCATTTCTCACACATTCAGCTCTGAACATCTGATGTTATTAAAAAAAACTGAAAAAAAAGTCTTGCAGAATTGTAATTCTAGATCTTCAATTCTATGCCAAGTCAAAGGTGAACACATGAAGATTTTGGTACAAAATCTTTTCCCTATAAGCCTGTTCCTTTGGAAGAGCTATGCCTTTAGTTCAAGATAGTAGGTCTGAAGACACTGGAGCCTGAAGTCTCCGCTTGCAGACTCAGAAATTTTTCTATTTTGCTTTGTTTTTATTTTTATTTTCTTTATGGTTTTTTTTGGCTACAAACTGTGTAATTTTGTTTGCCCAGGGGAGGGATTTGGGTTGAATACAAGAATCAAAGCTTAAAATTTCTGCTAAACTCTTTGGCAGATATTTTCATGACTCTCAAAATTCAAGACTGAAAAAAAAATCTTTTTCTCTTGTTATTTTTCCTATTTTTGTTTTTTTAAACCAATTTTATATGGTGATAATCAACATAATTTAAAAAAATTCATGGAATTGTGAATAGTTAATGCATTCAGTGGTACAAAATAAAAGCAATATAACATTTGCACATTATAATTTTATTTTTTCTACCTATGGCCCCTCTTCTCCCTATTTGTAATCACTTTTATGAGTTTTGGTGTAATTTTTTGTGCCTTCATAGTGTTAACAAAAGTATTATGTAAAACGATTCCATCATAAAGTTTACAACTTTTAGCTCTCATGTTCCTTACTAAAGTTTTTCATACGGAAACAGTCATAGTGGCAGGTAGTTCACATTATTTTTTTCTCATTTGAAATCTTGCAAAATGTCTCTCATCTATTCTTCAACATATTAAAGGACTAATCTGCGTGCCAGTAGCCTCTGCAACTTCAGCTAGGTCCAAAGTCCAGCTACAATGACCAAAGCTGACATTCCTGATGGAGGAGGCATTTATGGAGTAGTCAACTCCCGTCAAGGTCTCAGGACTGTGGGAGTTAAAGAAATAAAACCCCTGAAATGGGCAAGAACTCAATTACTGTGCCCAGGAGCCATCATATAAAAGAATACCACCTGGAAGTTTCAGCAGGCAGATGAAGACATGAGTGGGTGTTCACGACATGTGGGTTTGATTCAGATTCAGCCTAGGAAAGAGGGTAGTGAACAATGCTGATGAACTTTTAACATCTTTGCAATTATGTGGTAATTCTTCTTCTGTACTCAATTCCAAGCTCTGCAGCGGCAATTTTGTTTACCACTGTCGCCCCGTTTCTTGAGTGGTGTGAGACAATAAACAAACATGGAATAGAAAGCCTAGAAGAGGAAAGAGTGCTTCTTCAAAACATGTTCAAGCAATACTCAGTTCTTCATGATGGGAGAAATTTGTGAAGTGGCTGATCTGTAAGCCTTCATCCAACACCAGGATTCTAGGATTCTCAGAATAACAAAATCAATTACTATTTGGATTCATCTAAGGAAAGGCAGAAAATGGATGGCACACAAAGAACACTGGCTCAGGCCCTGCAGGTGATGCTGGAAGTGGGGGCAATACCATGGGCTGGGTCCCTTCTGAAGTGGGGCGGTGCCGTGGGCTGGGTCCACTGCCATCAGAGAGAAGAGTGGAGCTTGATGGCTTAGCTGAAGGGTCAGATCACTGGCATCAAGTCCTTCCATTAGCCATAGTGCTTTTCCATATTTCCAGCAAAAAAATGCGGAAGACTGTGCTTCCTAAACAAAATAAGAGAATGCAAAGGTAAAAAGCAGACAAATAGTCTCAGAAATGAAATGAAAACACAAAAATGAAAACAAAAACCAAGTAAACAAAAATCCAAGATATCTAAGAGGAATGAAAGTAGAGCTGGAAGCAGTAAATCAGAAACAAATGGAAGCAGAGTGCTGTGTTTTCCATTACCCACTTTAACCAAACTCTATAGTTAAACCTTCTCATCCAGTATCTTAGCAATGTGGTAAGCACCTGTAATTGGTTTATTACTGAAGATCAATTCTGTTAAAAACCCACTTGCCTGAAAAGGAAATCTAAATATAAGACTGATACAAATGGGTCTTTATATAATTGTATTTCTTAATTGATGATATATATGTAATTTTTTATTGGGAAGGGGCTTCACCTGCCTTTAGGGAAGGAGTGTTGGTACTGCTAGAGAGACAGAGCTAAGCATGTGTAGGTTGCAGCCCCTGGCCCAGGGACTGACAGGCAGCTATGTGAAAGACCTCAGATCCTTTTCGGAGGCACCTAGTCCCCACCCCAGCTCCTCCCCCTCTTTAACCACAGCTCCAGAGCAAGTTCGACTCTGCACATAGAGACTGGCCTCTGCACATAGAGACTGTGCGTAGCAGGTCACAGGAACTGCCAATGTAGTACATTGTTCTTGAGTTTCCACAATCCTTCCTTCTCTATCTCCATCCTTTTACAGCAAGCATTTCTCCTCTTATAAACAAACAAACAAAAAGAAATAAAGCAGTAATTATTTTTTTCAAACACTTTACTAATATAAGTTCTGGAAACATCTGCTTTCTTTCTAAATTTTGTAAGCACAGGTTTGGGGTCCAGCAAGCATTATTTTAAAAGGGCCGTGATTATCTGGTACTAGAAACAGCAGGAGCAGCAGCTCCTAATTCAGATCTTTTAAATCAGTCTTCTCAGAATGCATACATTTGGAGTATTTGAAAACTTGATCTTCTGAGGCCTGTGACTTCTTCTCCCTGGATCTTACCTTTAAATGGCTGAAGATATAATGCCTCAGAGACCTAAGGTGAGTGGGGATAGGTTAGCTAGGTCCCAGAGTAATCAGAAAGGCAAAATAGCTTTGTAACTCTGTCTCTCTCTGCATTATTCCCTGAAGAGGCAGCTGAAGCAGAGTGTGGACCCCGTGTCTGCACATGGCAGAAACCGGGCTGCCTCACATTTAAGGCCTAAGTTAGCCAACTTGTCAATGAATGCCATTAGTGCAGACGGGCCACAGGCACTCAGGGATGGAGTGGCAGGCAAGCTCAGATCAGCTCGGGAAGAGCAGGCATCGGGTGGTAACAACTTTCAGTCATTACTGACCTGGGCTCTATTCAAACCAGTGACCTAGAAATGAAGGGCTCCAAATCCCATTACTAATTCCCCGAGCCATCAAGTCTCCCCTATGGCCTGGATCTTGTCCTGAAACCCAGGTCTCCTGTTGAAATAGCATTAAGACAGCAGCCACTGCGTTGGCAGGCAAGGTTTTTAAAATAAAAGGAGGGGAGGGAATGTGCACGTAGAGAGTTGGCTTTAATTATTACTTTAAAGTTTTTCAGTTCCTTTCAACCTAAAAACCTGAACCTTCTTTAAAGTCGCATGCTTGCCAGCCAGCACAAAAATGGTGTTCAAACAAGCACAGCTTTTTATTTTGTTTGAATGGTGAAAATACACACACCCCCTCCCAAATGAAGGAATAATGAGAGGAAACCAAATGAGAGGAAGTTGTTGAAAAGGAAAGAAAGAGATTAAATGAGTATTGCGAGGACAAGAATATTTACTGCCAAAATAAGAAAAGGAGCTAAATGAAAGCACCCTTGAGCTGCATTCCCCTCACTTCTTATCTCTGTGTCGCTCTCTGAATCCCTCTCATCAAAGAGGGACAATTATTTTTTAGTAAAACTGTAAGATTTTCGTCAGTGAGGTGAAGCTCATGCAAAGTGAGCTGGATTAAAAACTGCATGTAAAGTTCTGTCTCGGGTTTTAAGCCAAAAGATCCAAATTTACAAACTGTCCTGTAGATGGAGCTGTGCTCTGCAATTCTAAGATCACTGCCTCAACAATGAAGCAATTGTTTCCTGTCTCCACTTAGCAATTCCTCCCTCTCTTTCAGTTCTTTCTGCTTGCATGTTCTATTTATTTTAATGTATACCTTTGTGTAGAGCCTGTCTCTGAGTGGTTAGATACCCCGTTGATATGTGGCCTTCAAGGGGGAAAAGGGAGTGCAGCCTATTCCCATGACATGCTAAGGCTTTGTAGGGCCAAAAAAACCTTCTCAGGAACACCTAATCCTTGGGCTCTATCCAAGTACCACAATCTCTCTGTACAACTGACATGGGCCACTTGGGACACTTGAGAGTTTTAGGTGTGTCTCTCTGAAGTCAGCCCCGGCCAAGCATGAGGCAAATGTGCCCGACCAAAGAAAATAAATTATGTGGACTCCAATTTTCAGCAGTTATGAAGTATTGAATTACACATGCAAAGAATTCACTTTGGGATTAACCCTTTGGAACCGAAACACAATCTTGTCACAATGCCTGAAAAGGGAGCATGCTCTGAGTGAGGGCTGACTTTCCAAAGACACAGAGTTTTGCTGACCAGGAGGCAGAGATGCTCAATGAAAGACGAATGGAGTTAAATGCAAACGTCTTAAACTGCTGCCTGAGTATGGAGGAGGGTATATGTAGGGGTTCTGCCCTGTCTCTAGATAGTCTGGTCCCTATATACTCCAAGTTTTGCTGGCATTGTAAAGTTTAAGGATTCACTGTAAAGGCCACTTCAGCACTTAACGGGAATGCATCTTAGCATAATTCACACAGTCCCTGTGGCTGCTTCTTCATTCAGCTTTAGAGAAGTGGTTGAAAGCCACTGGAACTTGACTGAAATCACAACTACAGAACCCCTGAAACGGCATTCATCCTCCATGACTCACTGAGCGATAGAAAAGGACATCCTGTCCTACCCCTTTAAGAATTCCTAGTTCCCCATAACTATCTGAAGCACTAAGCTGTGAGTACACGATGTAGCTGAAATTTAACACATAAACCCTGCAGTAGAAAAACAAAACAAGGCCATTTGTTTTTCCCTATAAAGCTATTTATTTACCAAATGACCATAGAAGGCAAACCTCCAACAATAACAGGAAACAATCAATCTTGAAAAACTTAGGGAAAATTTTTTTTGGGAGCAAAGTTAACTTTATAATAAAGTACGTGTCTTGAGTATGCAAAGCAGGATTTCAGGAAACAGGCAACCTTGCACCTCTTCCCCTCAGGTTATTATCAGAAAATGTGTGATCTACAGGAGGGACACTGTTTTGGGACTGAGAAGCTGTGTCTACATGCAGATACCTCACTTATTTCACATGTGCCCTGAAGGAAATAGAACTGTACAACGATATCCCTGACAGACACTGTGGACCTCATCCACTGCCCTGATGTTAACCAATGAAGGAACTGAGTTGCTCAAAGTTGCACAGATACAACTAGAAGCAGTCGGACTTTTTATGTAACTTGTTTCTAAAACAACAACTCTCTAATCAGAGAAATATCTCTATGTCTCAGCTGCTCTTGCCTGTTCAGAGGGATGATAACTATCTTGTCAAATACTTGCTATTCTGAGTTATATGGAGTATTTTGAGACACATGTAGAGATCTACTAAAACAATATGAGTGATAATAACTGGGTGCCTGCGTGTTAGTATGAAAAGAGAAAGAGAAAGAAATGAATGAGAGGGAGAGATAAAGACAGAAACAGATGAGGTTTCTGACATCATATGATTGTTGGGTGGAGTAACTAATAAAAGTAATTGCTAAGCACGGTGAAATTAGACTGCTATGTAAAGTTAAACCAGGATGAACAAAAATTTGCAAATATCATGAGACTTTTATTTTCAACAGGTGGCATTTTAGAATGCAAACTAGTAGCATGCTAGTGAGAGCACGCTGTAAAGGGGAAGAGACGTGGGGATTTACACACTTAGGAAATCGGGGTGACTAGAAAACATTGTTTTATGTTTGCAGTCTTACAGATCCACTTATTGAGAGGAATGGCTGATTAGAAATATGCTTAGAAAATGCTTCTCTTATTTTCACTGGCAGAGGGTTAACATAGGTTTCTACTTACAAGGTAAGAAAATCTGCTGCGAAAGGAAAAAGCCAACTGACACTGCTTGTGGACAAATGTGTGTGAGCCAAAAACTAAAATGAGGCAGGCAATAAAACCGTATCAAAGCCCACCCGTTGCCCCTCTCACAATATTCTTACCAAATTGCCTTGCCTTTATCAGGTCCACCCTCCCTTATTTACTGAGATAAGAAAGAACTTTTTGCTGGCAAGCACCCCAAGTTTGATTTATCATTCACAATAGGAAAAGACTGCCAAGTAAGCCTTTATAATTCCCAGTCCTTAAAATTATTATCATCATAGGGTTTAAAAATAAGGCCAGAGGTGGTGGATGTGTATGCAGTGTGACTGGAAAGAAGCTGGTTTGTTGAGGCTGGTTCTCTCTGCCAAGAAAGTATCATAAAAGAGGTGCCTAGTTCATGTCAGACCTAATGAAATATTTTCCCCAAGCTGTTTGCAGATAGCAAGGGGTTTGTGTAGTGTGGCAGTTGTCCTAAGAGTATATTATTTCTCCTTAACAGGAGGCCCAGACTCAAGCATCCTCTATGAATGTAATGGTGACCTTATTTACCTGACCAAGGAATAAAAATGTTCAACCTTAAGACATTTCCGAAAAGGTTACTGTAGTTTTTGGCAATCTGCATTATTCTCTACCTGTCAGATAACTGATCAACAGCTACCTTTGAATATCAACAGCGTATGAGGCACTCAGGAATTTTCCCACAGTGAAGACTTAGGTATAATCCCAATCCCACTTCTCCCAATCCCACCCCTTGCAAGAACTTTTTAATGGTTTAATGGATGCACAATGGAGGTGAAATTGAAATCGGTGATGCAATAAACTTAGTGGAAATCAAAGATAGGTTTCTAGAAATCCTAACTTCCCAGCTGTACTTCAAAGTATTATAAAAGGGGCCAGATCTCAGATTCTCCCAGTTTAAGTCTTCATAGCATTAGTTTGAAAAATAATTTGATTTTAAGTGAGAGCTTCCACTGGACATGTGCAGAATTCAATGTGCATGTGTAATTCTGAGGTGAAGTTTTGACTTGTTATCATTAAAAATAATCTTTAGTTTCTCTTTTTGTCGCCTTTGTTTGTTTGAACATACAGTGAAAAATAGCTGTTAGAACTTTTTTGGTGGAGTGCACACATTATTTTTTTAAAGCAGACAAAGGCATTTTGACCAATGTGTATTATGAGAGCAGATTTTATATAAATATATGTGTATAAAATAAGCTCATTTGCACATGGCTCAAGGGAAGCTAAACTCACTATAGAAACTTCTCTAATGTTTATTTCAGCCTAGTTTTCAGATTTCAATATGTGTAGGGAAAATAAATGCAAGTGGAGAATAGTGTAGGAAAGAGGGCTACGTTCTGTAACTTGAATTTGTCTTGATAAGATGCACAGAATAGAGACCAACTGAGTTTCTTTATCAGTCAGATACAGACCTGTTGACATTCTATCACAAGACACTGCCCAACAGCACACTTCCTTCAAAATGCCACTGAAACCAAAATATGTGACT
The DNA here is from genome assembly GCF_047675955.1 of Chlorocebus sabaeus. Taxonomy (NCBI): domain Eukaryota; kingdom Metazoa; phylum Chordata; class Mammalia; order Primates; family Cercopithecidae; genus Chlorocebus; species Chlorocebus sabaeus. The sequence continues at coordinate 33,033,443 of NC_132913.1, read as the reverse complement.
CTTACTGTGTTTAAAACTATCAATCGCTTATCAATCAATGTATCTATCTACCAATCTATCTAATCTATGTATTATCTATCATCTGTCTATCCTCTACTGTCTATAAACCTCTTAATGCTTGTATTAATTCCAGAAATGAGATACAGTAACTTATATAAGTATGTAAAATTGCAACATAATAAAGTAAAATTAAAGATTAAGTGTGTTTAGGGAATAGAACAAAGGTAAAATAACAGTAGGAAAGATAAGAGGCACAGGTGAGGTTAGTACATAAAACTTGTTCCCTAAGGGACTTTACATTTGCTAGTCTAACCAATTAGACTCCACGCTCTCAGAAACACTGTAAAAAAAAGGTTACAAACTATTTTAAAATTTGTAGTGTCATAATGTAATAAAATAGTTTTTCAGGAGGAACATAATTATACATAGTTCTAGGACGAGAAAGAACTTTCTTTCATGAGGCCTCAAAAAAAGGGCAGAAAATTTAACCAATGTCCACCAATAGTATAATTCTCCAGCTCAAGTTCCTAAGAACAACTCGACATAGTCTCAACATGCTTACGATATAATCACTCCATTCTCGGACTGATTGCTAGATACTCTTCAAAGGACTCAGCCCTTGAAACTCCCCCTCTCTATTTTCTAATCCCTTTGGTGGTCTCATTCAGACTGCAGATGTTAAATATCATCTTTATATGGATGACACTAAAATGTATCTATCACAGGCTTCTCCCTTGAGCTCCAGACTCAACATTTCCATTGAGATGCTCAATAGACATCTCAAACTTAATTTAACAAAAATAAAATATACTTTTATCCCCCAAATCTGCTTCTTCCCCAAGCTCACCTTTCCAAATAAACTGTAACTCCATTACTTCAGTTATTAAGTCCCCAAACTTTAGAGTTATCCTTTATGCCTCATTTTTTTCATATTGCACATTGATAATTTCTGTTAGCCCTTTCTTCAAGATGTCTTACATTGGACCACTTCTCACTGCTGTCATTGTCACATCCTGGGACCGAGGTAGCATTGTCTCTCTTCAAGAACATTTCTACTTTTCAATCATTGTATCTATTCTCTGCCTATTAGTCAAGGTGATTCATTTAGTAAATAACTCTGATCATTTCATTACCTTTCCTAAAACTTTCATTTGCCTTCTTACTCAATTTTCAGTAAAAAACAGGCTTTTTTCCCCCATGGCTTACATAGCCCTATGTAATAGCGACTTCCCTGTTTTCTGCAACCTTATCCCTAAGCTCATCTTGTGATTGCAATGGTGACTTCTTTGCCGTTTCTTGCACATGCCAAGCACAATGTCACCTCATGGCCTTTGCACTTAATTATTCTCTCTACGTGGCACATTCTTCCCCTAGAAAATATCATGACTTCTCTATAGATCTCTGATCCAAAGCTACGTTTTCAGAAAGCCCATAATTGAGTGTTCACCTCCCCTGACAACAGCTTTTTCTCTTACCATGTTTTATTGGTTTCCAGAATACTTAGCATTAACTGATGTTGCTTTTTACCTCATTTATTTTCCAGATTGTATACTCCATGAGGGCAAAAATTTGTGTGTTTTGTTTATTGACAAGTCTCAAATGCTCAAAACAGTGTTTGACCTCATTATAGATGCTCAATAGAGAACATATTGATTAATGAATGAATAAATCAAAAGATTGATTTTTGGAATATCCAGAAGAATGAATAATTTGTGTATCTATCAACTGATTTTTGACAGATAATATTTCCTTCACTCCACATTTTGTAATTATTGATCCACAAGAAATTTGAAGGAATTCTCTATCATAAGTTACTTGGAGGGCAACTGTTAAATTACATATCATGGACAGATACATACACTTTATCAAGAATACATGATGATAGTGTTTTTGGTATCAGTGTGAGAAAATAAGGAGTCTGATGATGACAAGTATCTGAATTGATGATCAATGACCTCTACTTGGAGATGTACCATGAATGGGTTCTATAAAAAGCTAAGATTCTCCTTCAAAGAAGAAAACATAGAGTACAGAGGGCAGTTATATCACTAAATTTTAAGCCACAGAGCATGGCCATGGTGATATGAACTTGGAAAATTTTTCAAACACATGTAACCAAATGCCTGCCTTAGATATTTAGAAACAACACACAGTAACAAAATTTTAAAACAAAACTTGTGTAAATGTGCATAGATCATTTAACCTCTAAATTTAAAATATTGGAAAAGATATTTGGTAGGGCATTTGGTAGATTTGACCTGTGGTAACAGACTATTGACTATAACTTACTAAAATGTATGTAGTCCTATTTGTGTTTTCCATGGATGCCATAATAAATTACTGCAAACCTTCCAGCTTAAAACACCACCTGTTTATTTTCAGAGGTCCATTAGACCTATGGGATTCTCTGCTTCCAGTCCCACAAAGCCAAAGTCAAAGTGTCAGCAATACTGCCTTTCTTCCTGGAGGTTCTAGGGAAAAATCTATTTCCAGGCTCATTTGGATTATTGGCAGAATTCAATTCTATGCTGTTGCAGGACTGAGGTCCTTGTGTCTTTGTTAAATATACAGATTTTGTTTCCAGCTTCTAGAACCTACCTGCATTCCCTGGCATGTGTCCCCAATAACTATCAAGTCAGCAGTAATAGGTTGAGCTCCTTTCATGCTTTGAATCTCTTCTGTCTCTTCTTCAGCCACATCTCTTTACCTCTTTTTTTTTTTTTTTTTTTTTTCACTTCAGTGAAGAAACATTCTCTTCTATTGAAGGCTCATGTGATTCCTACCTGGATAATACAGGATAATCTTCCTACCTTAATTTCAATCAATTTAACTCATTTAACAAATTTCAGTTTGCTATATAACCTTAGTAACATACTTACAGGTGAAACACCAAGGAGGAGACGACCGTGGGGGCTACAATCCTGCCTGCCACTGGCCATTTCAACATTATCTTTTATTTTAGAATAGTTGAGCAGTAACTCTTGTTTACAAAGATAAATTGAAATCAATGTTCTAATTTGACCAGAATGCTTTCAGTTCGTGGCAAGGCCATATTATCACCATGTGATGTGCACATAATCAAATGCCTGTTTCTATGTTCTCAGTGCTAGGAATAAGCCTCCATGACTTTTAATAAGATCAAAGGCAGTGGGGATAGTCAAGTTTATTTCCTAAGTCACTTCAGGGCAAGGGCTATGGCTTCCCTATACATTTCACAGTATGTACATCAAATATCCTTTCTAGTATGTCAAGAAAGACATAGGGCCAGACAATCTTGGAAATCAGCATCAGTCCACCTGGCAAAGGCCTAAAATTAGCAAATTGATTTCTTCGGGCATACATAAAACTACTAGTAAATTTTCTTTTAATAGCATTGTCTCATAGAGTACGTCTATGTAAGTAAGTATCTTTACTGCAAGTCTAGATCCTTAGAAAAATTTTAAGTGGATAGTTACCAGAATTTTTTGTTCAGGAGCCCAGAGATTAAACTTAAATCAGAGCGGGACTCAGAAAACATAACAGCATGCACCTGACTTTTAATTCTATTTCTCTTTGTTTGAGAAGTTTACTTGACTTTTATAATATACTCTATTTACTTTTATATAGTTGAGCATACTTAAGGCTCTGCTTCTTTTACTTCAGCTTAATCAAACAGGACAGGAGAACTGAGATTCAGGCATTTTTATGTGTCATAGATAGAATAACTGTGTAGCATATCCTAATATCATTTTCTCCCTCCTTTAATCTCTTCTACCCTCCTTCCTTCTTTCCTTTCTCTCTGTTTGCCTGCCTGCCTTTATTTCTTCCTTCCTTCTCTTTTCCTTCCTTCTTCTTTGTTTGCCTGCTTGCCTTCCTTCATCAAATATTGATTAAGCATCCATTATGTAAGAAATGCATTGGTTTCTAAATATAAATGTATGAAGAAGACATAGTTCTTATTCCAGAAGTGTTCACAGTCCAGAGACAATGTCAGGTGTATTTCTGGAACACAACAGGAAGAACACCTAAGTATATCAGGTGATGACAAGAGGAGGAATAAATGTTTGAACAATTTTTCAAAGATGAATGGAGTGTAATGGACAGTTGAACAAAAGAAATCACAAGCCAGCATAGTGTGTTCACGCAAATTCTCAAGGTAAAAGTGGAACATTGGTGACTGAGGAGAGTAGCCATGGTTAAGTCTGTACAGTTAGGCATAAGTCCAATATATTAACATAATTATTTATTATACAAATCCCAGCAAAAGTATTAGGTAATTATAGTTTCTATTAAGAATACATGGGCCGGGCAGGGTGGCCCACACCTGTAATTCCAGCACTTTGGGACACTAAGGTGGGTGGATCACCTGAGGTTGCGAGATCAAGACCAGCCTGACCAACATGGAGAAATTCTGTCTCTACTAAAAATACAAAATTAGCCAGGCGTGATGGTGCACGTCTGTAATCCCAGCTATTTGGGAGGCTGAGACAGGAGAATCGCTTGAACCTGGGAGGCAGAGGTTGCAGTGAGCTGAGATCACGCCATTGGACACCAGCCTTGGCAACAAGAAGGAAACTTCGTCTCAAAAAAAAAAAAAAAAAAAGGAAAGAAAGAAAAAAGAATACATTAATAGGCTGGGTGTGATGGTTCATGCCTGTAATTCCAGCACTTTGAGAGACCCAGGTAGGAGTTCACGACCAGCCTTGCTAACATAGTGAAACCCCATCTCTACTAAAAATACAAAAATTTAGCCTGGCATGGTGGTTGGTGCCTATAATCCAGCTACTCGAGAAGCTGAGGCAGGAGAATTATTTGAACCAGGAGGCAGATGTTGCAGTGAGCCGAGATTGTGCCATTGCACTCCAGCCTGGGTGATAGAGTGAGATTCTGTCTCAAAAAACAACAACAACAACAACAACAACAAACAAAAAAACAAAAAACAAAAAAAGAAAGAAAGAAAGAAAGAAAGAAAGAAAGAAAGAAAGAAAGAAAGAAAGAAAGAAAGAAAGAAAGAAAGAAAGAAAGAAAGAAATGGACACAAAGAGATATCAGAGAGCATGGAAAACTATGTCACCCAGATGCATGTCAGGACCTACGGGTCACTGAACGACATTCAAGATATGAGAGCTGACTTTATAGCTTGCTATTCTTTTAGGATTCCACTTCTCTATGCCTTTGCATTTTGTCTTGTAGCAAGAAACTGCTGATTGTATTATTCTTCCCACTCATAGATGCCCTCATTTGTGATATACTCCCTTGTCTTTCATGGCTTCTACTCAATTCTTTCTATATAGGTCTTTGGATTTCTGTGTCATTCACCAGTCTGCATCTCTCTCTATCTCCATGTCTCTCATGTTACAACTTAGGAGAAAAAATAATCTGTCTGGATACTCTGCAACATCAGTACTTGTAGGTATTAGAGATCTCAGGCCATTTGAAGCTCAAGTGTGTGCCTGCCTGTAGACAGCTATATTCATCAGAGACTCAGAACACTAATATGAGAGGCTGGGGTTAAGAAACCACAAGCAGCAGCATTGCTCAGAAATTCTAGCCATGGTATGACTCAAGCATCCTTGAATAGAATGATAAAGAGTTTGACATTTCCTCTGTGGACTGTGGACAATAGGGATTCATAACGAGATTTTAAGGAGGAGAGTGAATTGACTGTGTTTGCATTTTAGGAAGATCAAGGAGAGTGCCTTAGTTCTAGAAAGGAGAGACAGAGAAGAGTAACAAGTTAGGAGACTTGTAATAATGAAGGAAAAGAAAAATAAACTGCAGGATCTCATGGAGTGGCAGCATTGTGAGGTGTAGGTGGAGAGATAAGAGAGAAGGTACAGTATTTAGAAGAGTTTATGCTCTGGAATCACACAGGAGGCCTGTGTTTGAAATTGTCTCTGAAACTTACTAGCTCTTACTTAGCCTCAGCGTCCTCATGAGTAAAATGAGGATAATGCTAGTGTATTCTTTTTAGGTTGTGGTATGAGTTTCTTGAGGTTAAATGAGAACATTTGCACTAAGAATTTAGCAAAGAGCCTGATACGCAATAAGCGTTCTGTGATGTCAGCTTACATTATTTTTCAATTTTGTGGTACATCACTTGCTGGATGGGGAGAGCAGTTAAGTAACTGCTCTCATTCAAGGAGTCATGTTCTCCTAGAGTGCTTAATCTGTGCTGGAAAGTCTGAACCAGATCGTCTCATGCAATCACCATTTCTTCATGCTCCCAGGGGAGATAAGAAATGTACAACAAAGCTAAATATAATGGTTGGAGTTCCGTATGATTCTCATTTTGGAAGAAGGCACTAGTTAATGACATGGCTGAATCTTCAAAAATAATATTTGAGATGCTCAGATAAGAATGATTAATTACGGGCCAGGCATGGTGGCTCACGCCTGTAATCCCAGCACTTTGGGAGGCTGAGACGGGCAGATCACTTGAGGCCAGGAGTTCGAGACCAGCCTGGCCAACATGGTGAAACCCTGTCTTTGCTAAAAATACACACACACACACACACACACACACACACACACACATACAGAGCTGGGTATTGTGGCAGGTGCCGGTAATCCCAGCTACTTGGGAAGCTGAGACAGGAGAATCGCTTGAGGCAGAGGTTGTGATAAGCCAAAATTGCACCATTGCCCTCCATCCTGGGCAACAAGAACAAAACTCTGTCTCAAAAAAAAAAAAAAAAAAAAAAAAAAAAAGAAAAGAAACAAGAATGATTAATTATGTTATCAATAGCCTACAATGTGAAGCATAGTTCAAGAGCATTTCCCAAGTATACATATTAGAGAAAAAAGTGAGGAGACTTCCCAAATAAGTGATGCTAAAAGGCACATTCTCAGAAACTTTGTCATACCTTGTTCCTACCATGACAGTCCTCACCTTACATTCTGTTGACAAAAGTTCTAAACATGTTACTAAAACAGAAGTTTTGGAAAGACAGAAGGGAAATCTATGAGGAAGAAAGACTCATGCTGTACTGATTTATCTTGATTGACACATTTTCTTTTCTTTCATGTTCCCAATGAGACCTAAAATCATAAACATGTTTGCTTCTCTTTTCTCTCCATAAACTTCTTCAAAGCTGGGTCTTTATCTGTTTATTCAATAGCAATTTACATACCACCTTCTGTTTTTAGCACTATGCTAGACACAGTGGTGTCTACATTTAATTATTGTTAAAAAATCATTTATCCTTCTTGTGATGTCAGAGATCCAATAAGAATTGGTGTTAGATTTTGTATCAGTTTAAAAATATGATACAGATGAATGAATTTTGAAGTTCTCACTGTTTCTAACTGCACCAGAGGCATTCTGTTTGAAGGTTTCAGTGATGTTCTTCCACAGGTTTGATTTCCCTAAAGAAAAAAAAAATGTAGTTTTTAATGTTGTATTCGTTTACTACTTGGGATTTTCCTTCCTCTTTCTTTCTTAAAAATGTTCCATGCCACGTAAAACTGATAGAGAAGTGTTTTTCTTTTTCTTTTTTTGGTTGTTGTTGTTGTTGTTATTGTTCTATGGTGCTGCCTGAGAAGGCAAAATAATTGCAGTAAATGAATTTTTGGCTGGCCAGTTTGAGTTTGTGATACACATAAAAGGTATCATCTAAGGAAATACCCAGGCAGGAGTGAGGAAGGAAATGAAGAGGAACTGAAAGAAGCTGCCCTCTCATGGGAATGACTTCTCCATTCAGCTGGATTCTTTAGGTCCCTGTTAATATTCATCCTCATTACACTTCTGTCAAAGTTATGCTGCATTAGAAATTACTCACTGTGGGCAAAATAAAACAGTGAGAGCTACAACCATTGCTCTGAGTTCAAACCAAGCTAGAAAAAATAAATATACATTAAACCGTGGAAAGAAAAGAAATTATTTTGGAAAGAACCTTAAATGTATACATAAGGTCTTTCCTATGACTAATTGCTGCTTTTAGATTTAAGCTGAATTCCAAAATACCATTACACTTTGCAGTAGAAAAAGTTGTCACTGCTATACATTGACTTAATAATCATAAATGTTGCATTTTCTATATTGTTCAGGATATCATGGTAGGCCCCGGAAATTTACAAGGGAAAAATATACAGCCTCTGATCTCAAGAAACTCACTGACAATAAAAACTTACTAATGCTTTAGAAATATTGTTTTGGATTTTGAATCTAAGTCATACAAATTATACTGTGGTCAAATAATTAATAGCCTGAAGTAATTGTTATGGTTCGTTAATAAATTGAAAACCTATAAATTTATCTCTGGCAATTTCTACTTCTGAGAGAAAGAAACACCAAACTTTTCCAGTTGTAAAACTATGTATCATGTTACTATAATTTAAAACAATTTTTTTGCAGTGCACTATATAATGTTGACTTGTTCAATCAAGGTACAGAATATAATTGTGAGGAAAAATGACATGTACAAAATGAAGTAGTGAAATTGTTCCTGTATAACTAAAATTAGCAACTTACAGTTGAAACTGTAAATCCAGGTGAACATTTCCACTTGACTCCTTTTTCCCCTCTGTGGAAGAGGTCAATTAAGATGGCAATGCCAGCCCAGGATTTCAGGTTTTTGTACGTTTAAAGATTCTTGTATTTTTGAAGCATTTTTCTTTTCCTGATTATGGCAACCTGGAGTCTGTCATAATGCAGATATTAATATTGGACTTTCATGAAAACACTAACCCTAACACTAAATCTCACCTTAGGCTGTGCCTTCAAATTAAACCAAAAAAAATTTCTCAGTCGGATGTTTGAATAAAACCTTTGCCATGATGGTGTATATGTTTTAGGCAAAAAGTATTCTGTTGGCCTGCATTGTTGAGCTAATGGCCGCAATCCTCCATAACCTTTGTATATGTTGCAGCCCAGCCATTAGCCAGAATGGGTATCTATTCAGAATTATTTTTTTCTTTTCCTGTGAATAGCTGCTCTTAAGCTGCATCTATCTAATAACTATTCATAAACAGCTCAATTCTCATTCCTTCCTCTTAGCAGTAGATCTCCATATGAAGAACTCTTGCTAAATTTAAAAGTTTCCTTACACAGACAGAAGGGAATTCAAGGCATATATTCACAAGTCATACATGTCAGTCAGCTTGGCACACATTTAACACTACTGTAAGTGTAGAACTATTTTCTATAGTGACTACTCCTTTTCTTCTTTCTTTTTAGTCACAAATTGGTTTTTATTCTATAATATTTTTAAGAGCAATGCAGTTCCGTTGAAAAGAATAAAATGGGAAGAGAACATTTTAGTGGGTATATAAACAGGGACATAACCTGTAAAAACTGGAGATATTCAAAGTTTAGAACATGTGAAGTGTTAGTTGGGACTGATTTGAAAGATTAAACTTGTCAGAGTGACACAAATACAGAACAATAGGGAGCTCCACCAATCAGTAAGAGGGATCCAGCAATGGAAAAAATGAATGTGAGAAAAGTATTGGAAAATAGAAACCACGAAGAAAGAAACTGACATTGCTTAATCTAGAGAAGAAATGGTTTGAGAGAAACAATAGAAATTTCATCATATGAAGAGTTATTTTATAGATGATGGAGTCCAGATGTTTCCCTATCCCCTTAGCTAATATGGAACTATGTGAAAACAGAAATTTTAGGTTAATTATTGTGACTGTACAGAATGAGAAACCCTAAAATTGTTGATCAAGAGATAGATATAGGAAGATTTACTCAACTATGCAAATTGACATTGAGCCAGGTACCTACAGAGCTTTATTAAAATTAACCCGGAAACCAGAAGCCAAGATTTTGATGGCCTCAAGTATCACAGATGCATATGCATATATGTATGATATATAACTTTTTAAAAGAAAGGTATTTGATATCTATCTAAGATTATTTGGGATTGTTACTCTACCTTTTTCGGTATCTGAGAATGGCCGTTTTCCTCATGCATGTTTCTTATGTTTTTCAGTGGTTTCCATTGAATACCTCCATGAACCTAGATATCTAGGAATAAATTTCCATCTGGTAGAGCCCATTTGTCAGTAAAAGCAAGAAGCTAGGTCACATTTAGAGTAGTAAGCCTTTCTTAAGAATGTAATATTAGTGAAATATATAAGATAAATTTATTATTATTAACTGATATGGTTTGGCTTCTGTGTTCCCACCAAAATCTCATATCAAATTATAATCCTCATGCATCGGGGAGGGACCTGGTGGGAGGTGATTGGATCATGGAGGCGGATTTCCCCTTTGCTGTTCTCATAATAGTGAGTGTGTTCTCATGAGATCTGATGTTTTAAAAGTGTGGCACTTCTCTCTTGCTTGCTCTCCTCTCTCTCTCTCTCCTGCCACCATGTGAGGAAATTTGCTTTCCCTTTGCCTTCTGCCATGATGGTAAGTTTCCTGAGGCCTCCTACTCATGCTTCCTGTTAAGCCTGTGGAACTGTGAGTCAGTTAAGTCCCAGGTAGTTCTTTATAGCAGTGTGAAAATGGACTAATACACTAACTTTCAATGAAAGCTAGATATTTTGAGTGATTCATCACTTTTTTTGTGAAATGGCCCCTTTGATAGTGAAATAGAAAATTAAAACAAGTAGTCATTAGAGGCAACAATTTGAACAGGTGATTTGAGGTTGTTAATTTTTTTCAGTGGAATGAGGTGATGACTATGATTCTTTTATTGTATAATGTTCACAGAGAGACATAACATTCAAAGCAACATGTGCAATCAGAAGCAAATAGTATATGCACTAATTATTTATATCAGAAGTGACTGGACAATTCCATTTCTGGTTTGGTGGAGTAGCCCATCAATTCCATTGATAATAACAGAAAACTCTACACAAATTATTTTTAAAAACAACAAAAACAATTATCTTAGGATACCAGTAACTAAACAAAAGCATAAAACTTTTGCATGGGAGACCAAAATTATAGAAGCAACCCACATGAACATGAGTTTCCTCTTACTCTTCTTTTTACTCATAACTGAAACTCCAATGAAACAAATCTTCTTGAACCACAAAAGCAGAAAACAGGACCCAGTGGGCTACAAGGTATAGATGAATCCCTGCGACATGAGAACCAAAGAAGGGGATATGCTAATTCTGGAGACAACTACACACAATTCTCAAATTAACCCAAGAACTATGCATTTTTGGAACAGCAGTGAACCTGTCTCATAGGTTTTGAGAGCTGAACTGAGGTTTGAGCCTCCTTCACAAATCTTACAATAACCCTGAACTACAAATACAATGCATAGATCCAAATCAGCATAGCAAAAAGTGAGAAGGAACTGAGATTTGAACTGAGATAGCTCAGAGGACAAGGGACAAAATTTATAATCTGAACATAATGAGGTTGGTTAGTGGTTAAAACAAATTTACAATCTCTACAGGATTATAATAAGACTCAGAGTTTGCACAATATAACATTTGCAATGTACAGAATATGATTCAAAATTACCTGGCATACAAATAACAATAAAAATGTGTCCAAATCCCATGGGAGGAAATTCCAAAATGACCCGCAATTCGGAATTATCATACAAATCTTTAAAACAAATAATGCAAGTATGTTTCATGAGATAAGAAAAGATAACACAACATATAAGGGTAATCATAAATGTTAGGTAATCATTTTTGTTGATTTGGAAACACTATTATATATAGACAAATATTCTAGATCAAGTAGAAACATTAAGTCAATGCGTAACACAATCCTGACAAGTTTTGGTCAGAGAATGACTCTAGAATAGGTTACAGGTAATTTTAGTTTATTGGAAAGATAAAACCAGAAAAGTTGCATTGTAAACTTTGCCACTAGAGGGACCAATTAGTGACAACTTTGTGACAGTTTTGGACCCTTCCAAGTTCTACTTTTCTCGTCTGTACAAATTGACTAATCTGCCTATATCACAGGTTTATTTAGAAAACAAAATTACTGCAGTGTTCTTGGACTGTAGATTGCACTCCACCAGTATTTGATGGTGTTCCCATTCACTGAATATTTGGTACTGAGTCACTTGCTTTACATATTTCAAAACTCTTTTATTAAATTAATATTATGCCTTTTTATAGAATTCTACATTGAATCTTGCATAGCAAGGTGACCAGCCTCCAAAGCCTCTGTGTTGATCCCCTGTGCTATGTGAGCCACACATCTGGGAAGGTTTTCTGGGAGAAATAACTCTGTGTGTGTGCATGACAGTAAGAATAGCACCACTGGGAATGGCAAGTCTTTCCACACAAAACGAACTGAACTAAGCTTAAGGCATGTGGTGCAAAAAATGATTTTGTTTACATCAACTCAGAAATGAGTCAATTTACACTGCTTAAGAAAATGAGAAAAAGTAGATTTTCTACTGTTAGAAGATATTGTTTTTGTATCTAATTGTTTTAGTGTCTCTTCCTGATTTAATATTTAAAGAATGGTCAAAGCTGATTATAAAAGTAGGTAAATTCATTCTCCATGATACCATCTGAACAGTGAAATAGGTACTTATCTCTACCCTCCTGTTACAATGCTCTCTCTCCATCATTAGAGTTTGTTCCTTGCGTTCACATATGTCTATCAATTTCGGTGCCAAACCTGCTCATTTAACGTATCTTTCCAAATATCTCAAAGTCACTATTATGTAGGAGAATATAGATTTATTGGTAGTCTGGACTGCATGAGGAGATTTAGAATTCAGGAAGGAAAAAGTGCATCAGAAAAAAAAGGTATATTAAAACATAGGGTGCTGTAATCACAAGAACTACTTATGATGAGCTTCACCTCCCTTTCAATTTGGATAATTTCACACTCAACTTCTTTGTTAGCCACTTTAATCTTTCTAATAATAAGCAGAATAGAATGAGATGAAAAAAGCTAAACAATCAGGTTCTTCATATTCAAATTTGTAAAGATTTGTATATTCCCAGGCATTTATCTAAAACTAAACCATTTTTTCTTAATGCTATGATTATTTTTATTTTGAAAGCTTTGCATCAGATAGTCAAAACTTTGAAATAACTACTTGGCACATATCATATATATATATTTTATATAAATATATAGGTAATTTGGAACAATTCCTCCTCCAGTCTTTATTGAGCATCTTGCCTGTACCAAGTATTTTAGTGAGTGTTACCTTAAGGATGATTAACATTTTAATGAATAATAGCTGAGAGTTGGTTATTTGTCTAACAACCCAAACTGTCATTTTCTATAGCCTATTGATAGACATTGAGAGCTTAGTTATTAATTCGTTCAACAATAATTTACATGAGATTTGTCACTTATTATTTGGTAAAAGTCCAGTATCCTTTCTAGTAACAAGAGAAGATGAATGAAGGCATCTATAAGACAGCCGCTACAGTACTTGCCATCTAAAGAGTTGTGTGCTTTTATAAAATGTTTCTTTGCAATCCATAGTATGTTATACTAATATTAACATAATATGAGAATACTGTATTTGTATATAAGTATTAACATATAATGTCATGTAGTATACATTTTACACTGTACTATATCCTGTTATATTAATATTATATTAATATAGAAAATATTAACATCGAAGTCTACAATTAAGACAACCTGTCAACTGAAGCAGAATAAATAAATCCAAACTAAGTGTTATCATTACATTCTTATCCATTCAATGTGTTGTGACCCAGGATTATTTGGTTCCTCCAGTACAGATTATTCTACATACCAAGTGGCTTTCATTGAGACACAATAGCCGTGTTCTCTTTCCAAAGCCATCAAAGAGTAGCAACCCCCATGATGAATACTTAAACAACGCAGCACTTATGACCCTAGTGGGAGATATAGAAAAAATAGAGGAATCAATTCTCAGATTACATTGAGAATCTGACAACTGACATTTACAACAACGTTAATGATTCAGTCTTCAGATCCACACTGTCATGAGAGCCTCCAATGATACCACCACCTGCATGATTCATATGCTGTCTTCCCCAATACTACATGGAAACATGGAGCTTCACATTGCTGGAGAATCAGGATCCGTTTATCTCTACCAATCTCTTGTGACTGGCAATTATCCATAAGAAAACTGGGTAGCAATAACTCATTTCCAAGTTCTTCCACTTTGTATCTTAAATTAGAAAAAAAATGGGAGGCACATTTTGTGTTGCTTTGTTTCAGGAAATAGGACACAGAAAGTAGTAGAAATTAACATGATCAACTCTAAGAGGTCTAAAGTTTTAATATTATATTTATACAAACTATTGCTTAGTATTGATGAAATGTCTTGGGCTTTTCTTGACTCCCAATTCTTATTGTTAGTCAGAGGCAACACTAGTTTATTATCAGGACTTATTTTTAGCTTTGTCTCTGAGTTTTTTTGTGAGGGAAGTTGCAATGATCTCATCAGATCCTAGTTTAATAATCATATTAAAATTCTTACATTGTGTAGATGGTGACGTGTTTCATTTGTAAAACTAGGATTCATAAATGATAGTTTTAGTAAATTTATTATTCATGTGCTTTATGCTATTTCAGAATAACATGAATACTAAAAAATTAAAAGTAAAACCATTAGCAACATAATCTTCAGCATATTTTTGTGATGTCAGTAGAATAGGCAAATATGCATTGTTAATAAAAATAACAATACATACCTTTTAGAAAGTATTAAAAGTTTGGCACTTGGTATTTTTCTCTATTTATTTTACTTTTTGATATTGATTGATTGATTGATTGATTGATTGATTTTACCTTCTCATTGGCTAAAACCAGTCTAATTCTTACAATGAAACTTTAAGATAGGTGCTATTATCCTTATTTTACAGGTGTGAAAATAACACTCAGAAAAGCAAGGTAAACTTAAGTTCATACAGTTAAAAGGTGGTGTAATCAGGATCCATACCTAATGTTATCTCATTCCAAATCATGTGTGCATTACCCCAAGTCCTGTGCTTCCCACTACAGCATAGAGTATGTAAGGTGTACTGTAAGTGATATATTACATATGTATTGTGAAAAGAACATAAATATCTTACAATTTGAAACTCACTATGCCAAAGAGAATAGTCAAGCTTAGGAAACAAATAAAGCAAAACTGCCTCCTATTTTGTTCCTAAATAGATAGCTGCAAAGATAAAAGCCTACATACTTCCCCAAGGGGCCTCCCTCACAATTTGCTCAAAAAATAATTTCTTGTGGTTCCAAGATTCTGTGAAACAGTCCTGTTGAATTTTACCCTGACAATATACATTAATAGCTTATATGGGACAAGGACAGGACTAGGAGTCATTACTCCATTCACCTGAGACAAATGCATGTTTGACTGCTTCCTCCATTCTATGTTTACTTTATTTTATGTAAAACTGCAAATTCACTGAGCAAGAGACAAATGCATAATTGACTATTCCTCAACCCCCTCCTTTCATTTGTAACATGTGGATTCAGTGAAGGCTGATCAAAACCTTGAAAGAATGAAACAGCTTGCTCCTTTTATCTACCCTCCCCATCTTTTTTTCTTTCTTATTTCCCCTACTGCCCCTCCGCCCTTTTTCCCTTTAGATATTGAAATCCTTAGACTCTCCTTGGAAAAAGCAGGATCACAGATGTTTCTGTGATTTTGTGTTACGTTTTCCTCGGTGCATCTTCAACCTTGGCAAAATAAACCTCTAAAATGATTGAGACTCACCTCAGTCATTTTCTTTGATTTACAATATATAGAAAAGCATGTTTTCACATGTAAAATCTTTCAAGCATTATAACATGGATAGATTGAGGATTAAATGTGACAAGGTGCTTATTAAAATATAAACCAAAATATTGTCATTCATATATATATATAGGTATATATATATCAGAGAATTTGTAATCCTTACAAGTCCAACACATAATACATGCAAGTTTAGCATATAGGTTCATTAACCATATAAACTACATGCTATATACATGCTTTTATTAACTGCTTATATGATCTTTATGCCACTGAGACACCTGGAGGTCAAAGTTACCTATAATTTTATTGACTTCTTTTAATATAAATATGTATGAATAACAGCATTCACATAAGAGTTATATTTCTATTATAACAAAATATTTCCAAACTACCAAATATTTATTAAGGTTATACCAGATGGCATACTTACTCTACTTTCTTGGTCAACTGAACAAATTTATTATGATTTTAGCACTTAAGTTACGTTACATGAAATGTAACCAGGCCATTTGTGCTGTGTGCAAAAATTGACCAAAAAGTTAAAGTCACTAAATAGCATTTACATCATTTCGACACTCCATATGATGTTCCTTGTTGGGTGAAGTAGTGAGAAATACTAATATATTTCTACTGCTATGGATCCATTTTCTTCTCCAAGGAGAATATTCATGGTTCAAGCTTACCAAGTTGAGTGGATTCCATTTACTTAAACTATTAATTGCTCAAACTTATACCGTATATTTCACCTGGTATTTGGATAATGATTTTACTTCTTTCTTACACAGATCTTCCCATAAAATTTTTCTTTTTCCCCACAGTGGGGTGACCTTTTAATTTAACTTTTGTCTCTAACTTTGTGGTTCCAGCTCTCAATTATTCTAGCTTTTGCATATTCTCTGTTTATGTGAAACGTTTCCCATGAATTTTTCAGTCTTCCTGTTTCAATCTGGACTTTTTTTTTTTTCTCTCTCTACGCCTGCCACACATGTGACATGCTGGAAATCTACTCTTTTCTACATTATATATTTTCCAATCTCTTCATATGCTTCCTTGTTTAACTTAGTATAGCTCAACAAACTGTTTAAATTACCTGAAAGGAAAAGATTCTATTTTCATATATCTAAAAGTGTTCTGTCCTCTCACAAAAGTCTGATAGATTTGCTGGGTATTGAATACAATAATCAAATTAATTTCCCTTTAAAATTTTGTAGAGTTTGCCTCACCATCTTCTAGAATCCAAAGCTGTAATTGAAAAACAGGTACTTTTTAAAATTTATTTCTTGGAAGTTAAAGATGAATCTTTCATTCACTTTCGTGGGCATGCGGCGGGCCTCTCTAAATTGAAGATGTATTCTTTAGTTTGTGGAAAGACCTGTTTCTGTTCTACAATTATGCCTCTTATGGTGTTATTTTTAGTCTACGTATATGATTTTTTTTATAAAAACTATTTTGATATAGTCATAAAGTTATTTCATTTTTAAAGCTCTTTTCTGTTTTCTAGTTCAAAAATTATTTTTTTCAAAGATCAGTTTATTTTTCTTTTTATTCGCCTCCATTTTGCTGGATTTTTTGTGTGTATCTAGAGATTCTTGACAGTCCATTTATATTTAAGATTTAAGAAATGTGAGTTTCCTCTGCTATTTTGCAAGTAGATAAATTCCATAATAGTCATCACCCATGTGAGAGAAATACGGCTGGAAGTAACGATACAGTCTCAGGTTTTGTTTGGAGTTGGATGAGGAAGGAGCTGGCTTTCAGCCTGGAACACTTATATTCCAATTTTCAAAAGGCTTTGTCCTGGTGAAACAGCACCCACACTAAAGTTCTCCAAGTTATCTGAAACTACCCAAATAATAATACTTTTTAATGTATTTACTCATTTATAATTTACCTGTGGGATGAAGCCAACCTGCTTCCTTCTCTGCATAGAAATAAGAGAGTAAGAAGACACTAATTTTTCCCCATATAGATTTTAAACTAATCTTCTTCTCAGCTCCACTTTTCACTTCTGTTCTTCATCAGATCTACAAACTTCATATTTAAAGTTCTCCTGGGATTCTCACAGAAACGTAAGCTTACCAAAGTATGTTCTGGGTTGTAACTTCTTCTGACCTACCCACTTTAACTTGTCTAAGAATAAATTGAAAACCTTCATCTACTCATGAATACCTTTTACCTATTCTCTTTTCTGTAATGAGTTATCACATTTTTGTACTTCAGGCCTTGCCTTTCATTGGATCTGAAGGATATGTGAACACATATGTGTTCAGTCATCTTGAAGTGGCAGATGCCTTTTTATAATGTCAAATGATACATTTAAACTATTTTCCAAATTGTCAATGGTATCTCCTGAATTACCAAGCATGTAAAATGAGGAAATTAGCATACCTATGCTTCGCTCCAGTTTGTTCCCTCCCTCCTTTATCCCAACTACTCTCATCATTCCATAATGTCGAAATCACAAAATTGATAACTCTTGCATCTTTGTAAGCACAGTAATATCTTCTGTGCTTGTTAAATATAATTATTCTGAAAATTGAAAACTGGAAAGCAGTGTTTATGAATTGTCCAATACAGAACATTATATTCAAGGAGTTTTAAAAATAAAAACAAAGGTTTAAACTTATAACTATGACAATGAGGATAATAAATTGTTCTCATATTCCCCAAATAGTCTTCATTTCTTTAATAAAAATTAATGGCTGAGGTTATTAGGAAGTTAATTCATACTATTAATTTTGCATTGCTATTGGTCAAGTAACATTCCTAATAGCCAAACACAACACAATGGCCTTTTTCCTTTCTTTTCTTTCTTTTTTTTTTTTTTTTTCCAGAACCTCACTCTGTCACCCAGGCTGGAACGCAGTGGTGTGATGCAGGCTTACTGCATCCTGCATCTCCCAGGTTCAAGTGATTCTCCTGACTCAGCCTCCCTTGTAACTGAGATTACAGGTGTGCACCACCACACCCAGTTAATTTTTTTGGTATTTTTAGTATAGATGGGGTTTCACCATGTTGCCTGAGTAGGTCTCGAACTCCTGACCTCAAATGATCCTCCCCGCTCTGCCTCCCAAAGTGCTAGGATTACAGGTATGAGCCACTGCCCATGGTCACAATGACCTCTTTTCTGATGACTTTCTGTTCAAACATCCTGCATGCAATTTGTCCACAGCTTCGACAGCCCTGCCTTCGTCTTATTATTATTACAGAATCTACCTATTCGCTCTCTCATAGCCTCACTTCTCTTCCCCAACACACATTTTTATGTACTACTGACTTAAATTCCATGCTCAAAAGTCAAATGCATGTGTGTGTTTTTCTCTTTCCATGGTTTGACATCTACTTGGTTTAGCAAAAATTACACTTACCAGCTGGAAGACGATCTTTCTTGTTTCTGATTTGTACTTCCCATTGCCTGTTGAATATTTTTGCATAGATGTGCCATGGACATGTGAACAGAATTCATTGGCCCTTACATTTCCACCTCCACACTGACAATGCTTCTTCCTTGGGGGTTTTCTGTTTCATTTATTACACCATCTTTTATAAAATCTTCTAGGCCAAAAACATAATTTTTCTTCCTATCCCCCATTATAGTTGCTTAGTTTTCTGTAGTGTTTCTTTCATCTATCTCTTTCTGTCCATCTACTTTATGGAGACCTAAATTCATCATCTTTTGCCTGTCTAATCACAATGATCTCCAAACTAGTTTTTCTCTCTAGTTACTGTCTGTCCCAATGCATACTTTGCAATACCATCTTTCTAAGGCCAAGAAGGTATTAACTCTTTGCTCCAAAACATTCAAGCATTCCCCAAAGTCTTCAAAAAGTAGAGGCAGGGTTCCTCTATATTATCCAGGCTGGTCTTGAACTTCTGGTCTCCAGCAATCCACCTTCCTCGACCTCCCAAAGTGCTGGGATTATAGGCACGAGCCACCACGCCAGGCTGGGTGATTCTTAAGCACACTAATACTGAAAGCCACTGTTTTTCTTGCATTTTTCCACTTGCAATAAAGCAGAACTCTCCTGTCTCTTCTCACTTGTTTCATTTTCGTAATGTTAATGATGAGTAATATTTACTAAACATTTGCTATATAGCAAATATTGCATTAAGCACATTGCATGCTTTATATCATCTGATCCTCACAACCAACTTACGAGAGATTCAATAATTATACCTATTTTGAAGATGTGTGAATCCATGTGCAGAGAGGTTAAGTCCTTTGCTTGATGTCACATATAAAGTTCCAGATCTTGCTTTAAAACTTGTGTTCCTAAACACAGTGCTCTTCTGGCTCAGCATCTTATGAAGACTTACTGTTTTTCTCTTAGTTCATCGTGAAGTCTTCTCTGGTGTGAGATTTTCATTTAGCCTCAGACAGCTAAAATATATTCACTTTGGCTTCATTATTTGTGAATCAAAAGATTAGTGTATTTATCAAAAGACATTCCATCTAGACGGCTGGGTTAAGCTCTTATGTTTCAATATCCTTAATTGATGAAGATTTTCAAAGTATATTCCTTTCAACACATGATGAAATCATTAGTAAATATAGATTTAGGACTGCTGTGAAAAGTTAGGCTAAATTGCCTATCACAGTTTAGCAGTTTGAAGAAAACCTCAACATTGAAAGCCTTTTAAACTTTACCACTGGGGTGACATGAGCCGGCAAGGCTGTTATCACCTGATAATGCATTTCTAGGTGAGCTACGTTTTCCAAAGGCCATTGTATCCTGTGGTGATGATGGTTTGTCATTGCACAGCCCACTGGGCAGCACTGAGAGAAATTGTCCTAGAACATATATAGAACCACACAATTAATGTGCTCTGCTCCTGAGAAAAGCAAGGGGAATACAACCTTTGATGGTCTCATTTAAGAAATAGCTTTCCCCTTGGCTAAACGCTCCCCAACAAGCCTCTGTCATTACTTAAAAATCCAAAAGCGACTTGTCTGACAAATACCTGGCCCTGCAGTAAACCATGAGGCTCTTGGTCTAGGAGAGGGAAAGAGAGCAGGCACAGATGATGTCACCCTCTGTCCCTACCACCTGCTTATTGACTTGGAAACACAAGCTAGTTTGTCTTTATCACTGCGCAAACTGTTCTTCATCTAGTATTTTTCTTGGCTGCCTCATTCTGCTATCTCCTCACTGTGTAGTGCATGATTGTAACTGGAATTCCGATGGCTCTCATTTTACGTCCAAACAGTTCTAGTTTCCCCTTACCATATGGTCATCCTGATGTTACCATTTGCCTCAATCATCCTTTTCGTAGCTGCTTGAACATCTTAATTGATCTCATGAGCTATGTTAGGGATTTATAGCAGACATCAGTATAATTCATCTCACACACACGGACTGGGTCTTTTTTCTGGTTGGAAGTGTGTTACATACACATAGATATTTATATTTCTCTAAAACTTATGTTTCACCTTAGTGAGAACATAAATGAGCTTTCAAGGGCTACAGCTCACCAGAGGAAACAATTTACCTGTGTTCCCTTGTCTGATATGGTATTTTCCATTTCCCTGAAGTGTTTGGTGTATTACAACATACTTAAGCCCTTTCCTCCCGTTTAAACAGAATGGTAAATATACTCAGCTTTAAAAGTTTTCTGGAATAAACTGTGAGTTCATATTTTACTTGGTACCCACATTGTTTTTCTTACTTTCTCACTCATTCATTTTTACTATCAATAAGACACTCAAAATTATTAAACAATATGTGTTCATGATTTTTTTAACCCTCGGGACACACCAATTTGCATTGGATCTTTCCACATTTATCCAAGATTCCACATCTTTCTTAAAGCCTGCTTTTCATCATTGACTCCTATGTCATTAAAGCAAATTCTCAAAAGCAGATGCCTATAGCTATGCAAACTCACCCCTGACACACACAATTATAAACCCAGTAGAGTGAAAGCTAACACCGTAGACTGAAAGGATAGTTTATAAAATTTCCTGCTTGATATATTTTAAGCCCTGGCAAGTGGGTATCTATCTAAGTCATTTTTCTGGGGGGAAGATGACTGACTAGTTTATTTTCAGTATCTGGGATTTGGGCCCACTTTAAGAAAAACTATCAAGTGAGCAAATTTGATTATTGGTACAATCAGGGCTTCTTCTATTCTTCCCAATTGCCTATCTTATTTTAAATCAAGGACTAGAGACTATCGCCATGTTTTCAACCTTTCTCAGTTTTATCCCAAGGATGTAAACTAGATCTTATATCTTATCCAGGAGCATTTACCTTTGGAAATTGACTTACAATTGTGAAGCCAGAGGATTAATCTTCAGGAAGAATTTTGAAGTTTTGGGATGATTTATTTTTTGTGTGTTCATTTGATGATCTGGTTTCCTAAAATCATTTGCCTGAAGTTATGTCTCTTGTGTACAATGCTTTACAGAGTATCATATAGATTTCCTGACTCTGCCTAGGGGAAGAACTACTGGGTCTGAAGCCAGATGTCTCCAAGGAGAAAGAGAACATTGAATGTTCTAAATAAATAATATCAAAAATGAATCGGAGGCAGCATAAAGCCCAGAGTTTTTGTTTACATGATGTTAGTCCATTGAGAAATTTCAGTGACTAGGTCACTCTCAGTGGACAATAGTCCATGGAAGCCTATATAGTACCACTGTGACATTTTACTTAGAAAATCCATGGACTTCAAACTTACATCTTTTATTTACTTATGTATGTGATTTAACATATTTCATTTAAGTGGCTTAACTTGAAATAAATGAGCACAAGCACACACTGGAACATACACTTGACTGCACAGCTGTGTCAGGTTACATCCTCTATGTACTTTAGTTTTCTAACTTGAGAAATAAAAACATTTGTACTTACCTTTCCACAGAGAATCACCACATCATTTTTTATTTTTTTATCTTTGGAGGGCAGAATTGTTTTATATAGCATTGATCAAATTCCAATTCTGTCCCTTACTAACTCTGTATTTATGTGAAAAACACTTAACTTCTCAGTTTCCACTTCTTTGAAGTGTGGATAATAATATCAATCTGGGATGATTTTCAGGAGAACTAAATGTCTTAATATATGTGCATTGCCCAGTGTTGGCAGAGCAGGATCTTACCAGGCATCAGTTCCTTTCTGATATTAATGTGTGTGGCAAGGATGAATCTTTCTCCAAACTAATATTAAATCCACAGAGAATTACATAATGCCCAGAATAATGCTATTGCTATGGGCACAATTCCTATAAAATAGAAACAACGGAATTGATCGTTACAGAACTGAATAAATGGCCTAGAATTGAGACTTATATTAGAAACAGAGACTTGAATGAGACACTGAGAGTAGAGCATTTGGGAAATCAGTTCCAAAGATGACAAGGACAAGAAGTAAGAAAAGGGGGCATCGAAATCTGCACAGAAAGGTAAAATAAAGAAAAGTAAAGTGTTGTTTGGGTGTGGGAAGTGTTTCATTCTTAAATTATGTTTTTGGAAAAAAATCTTTTGGAAACTACAATGAAAGTTTAGAATGTGCAACTGCCCAGTGGATTCACCTTGTCCCCTGCCTAGACATAGTCGATTTATCAAGACAGGGTAGCTGCAATAGAGAAAGTGTAATTCAGGCAGAGTCAACTGTGCAGGAGAATGAAGTTTTATTATTACTCAAATCAGTCTCAAGCATTCAGGGATTGGAGTTTTTAAAGATAATTTGGTGAGTAGGGGTTCAGGAAGTGGGGAATGCTGATTGGTCAGGTTAGGGATGGAATCACAGGGGGAGTTGAAGTGAGGTTTTCTTGCTATCTTCTCTTCCTGGGTGAGATCACAGAACTGGTTGAGTCAGATTATTGGTCTGGGTAGTGTCCACTTATCCACTGAGAGCAGGATCTGCAAAATATTTCAAGTACTACTCTTAGATTTTACTATAATGTTGTTATCACCAGGAGCAATTTGGGCAGGTTCAGCTGAAACCCCCAAAGGAGCTGAACTGAGACAGACATCCCACAATGAATGTGGCTACAGAACTAATCAGGAGAGGTAAGGAGACATTGCCTAGGATACTCACAGAATAGGTCACCCCATAGTGGAACTACTGACAGATACCCCACTCTCTGGCTACAGACAGATACCCTGTGATAGGGGTACAGTTGTGGGGTGCCTCCCCAGGACTATTTCTCCATGACAATTAAATCCATGCACATTGGGTCAGCAGGGCCCCACTGGTAGAGACATTGCCAGAGTCAGCCTCCTGTCCAAGAAACAAGGTAGTCACTTGGGCTGGCCTCTGAATCCATTGCTGGAATTGGGTTACCAAACCACAGGCAGGTATCCCCAAGAGCAATCCTGGACGAGCTCCCAAATTTGTAACCACCCAATGGTTTGACCTTGCCCACTGCCTAAACAGAACCAGTTTATCAAGACAGGGAAATAGCAGTGGAAAAAGAGTAATTCAGACACAGCCAGCTGTACAGGAGACCAGAGTTTTATTATTACTCAAATCAGTCTCCTGGAGCATTCCAGAAGTTGAGTTTTCAAAGATAATTTGGCAGGTAGGGGTTTTGGAAGTGAGGAGTGCTGATCGACCAGGTTGGAGATGGAATCAATCACAGGGGGATTGAAGTGAGGTTTTCTTTGCTGTCTTCTCTTCCTGGGTGGGATTGCAGAACTGATTGAGTCAGATTACTAGTCTGGGTGGTGTCAGCTGATCCACTGAGTGCAGGGTCTGCAAAATATCTCAAGCACTAATCTTAGGTTTTACAATAGTGATGTTATCTCCAGGAACAATTTGGGGGAGGTTCAGACTCCTACAGCCAGAGGCTGCATAACCCCTAAATCATAATTTCTAATCTTGTAGCTAATTTGTTAGTCCCACAAAGACAAACTGGATCCAAGGAAAGATGGGGTCTCTTCAGGAAAGGGTTATTATCAATTTTGTTACAGAGTCACCCATAAACTAAGTTCCTTCTCTAGGTTAGCTCAGCCTATGTCCAGGAATGAACAAGGAAAGCTTAAAGGTTGGAAGGAAGATGGAGTCAGTAGATCTGATCTCCTTCACTGTCATAATTTCCTCAGTTATAATTTTTGCAAAAGTGGTTTCAACATGGATTCTGCTCTCAGTAATCTTACAGGCTGTGGTTTGAGAGTAGGATTTGAGACTGTTACAAATAGTGGGCATGTGTTAAAGACATTGGATCAACTGAGAGGTGAATGTTATTAAATGATATGACACTGAGCAATAAAGACACCTAAGATGATCATATGAGTCAGGATAGAGATAAAAACTGGACTAGTAATGTCTTCAAGGAGACCAAGAAGTCCTACAGATGACAAAGACAAAAAGATGGAGATAGTAGAGGGGGTGATCTTCAAAAGAACCTAAGATTTTATATAAACACAAAGGAAGAATGAGTAGCAGTAGGAGTCATTCCCACAGAGGTGATAATTGAAGCTGGGATTGGATGAAATTGCCAAAGGCTTATATAGAGCAATAGATTTCCAGGATGAAATCCTTATGTGAAGGTCAGTGCAGACTACAGAAATAGAGTCATTTTTATTCTGTGAAGTGGATAGAATTAGGCACTGAGCCTGGGTTTTACATGTGACTGTGCTCTCTGCCTGGCATTTTGGCACACATATTTGTTGATGGTTAATTGGATGCCTATTTGTCTAATTTCACTCTACCACACTGCCTCACCAGAAGAGAAATTCTACACTTGTCTCCTAAACTTGTATGGGTTCTCAGAGTAGTTCATTTTCTCTCCTTATTACAATTTTCTGATTCATAATGGCTTTCCTTTCATTGAAAGAGCCTTTGCTTTCAACCCATTGTCATTCATTAGCTAAGAAAAGGATGTACTACGAGAAAGGAAATCTAGATGAGAAAGCTTGTAGAAATGGTGTACAGATGTTTTTCCTAATTCCTTGTACAACTATGATGCATCTTTAGCAGGAGACCTCAGGTCAAACCAGATTATCTTTAGTTTAAAGTACATACTAGTTAGTGCATTACCTCATAATGATGGTTAAACAATAAACTTACTGCTGGCAATCATGATTCAGCTACAGGAAAATGTTCTCAAATACTAAATCAGGATATTCTGGGTCTTATATTATCTAATATTTTCTTAAATTAAGGTAGAAATGGCCACCCAAGTTTGTTTAGAGCTATCTTTCAGGAGAGAAGTTGATGGGTTTAATGTTGCTCGAAGTTCACCTAAGGAATCAAGAGTTTGCCACTACTGAAGACATTTGATGCATTTTAAAACCTTTTTTCTTCACCTCAATATGTTGCTTAAAAATGATAATAATGGGGGTCAGGCACGGTAGCTCAAGCTTGTAATCCCAGCATTTTGGGAGGTAGAGGTGAGCAGATCACTTGAACCCAGAAGTTCATGACCATCCTGGACAACACAGCAAAACCTTGTCTCTATAAAAAAATATGCAAAAATTAGCTGGGGTGGTGGTGCACGTCTGTGGTCCCAGTTACTCAGAAAGCTGAAGTGGAAGAATCACTTGGTCCAGGAAGTTGGGGTTGCAGTGAACTGAAATCACACCACTGCACTCCAGCCTGGGTGACAAAGTGAGACCCTGCTTAAAAAAAAAAAAAAAAGAAAAAAAAGAAAAAGAAAACCAACAATAATAATATTTGAGTGCTTAGAAAATAATGGTACTACGCTAAAAGCTTATCTGCATTTTCAGAGCTAAACATTGTTCTATGAGTTGTTTTGTTATTAATGATTAATGTTAGATAACCATAACTGGGACATTTCAAAGAGTGAAAGAAAAATGTGTGTGGTTACTCTAGCCCTGTCCTCTTCTAACTATGCAGAAATAAAAACAGAGAGTTTGCAAAAGTTTTCATAGCCAGTGCAACGGACATACTGATGTCACATTTTTAGCAGTTTACAAAATTCAGGTTTAAAACATTTTAATTAATTTATTTTTTCTTTAGAGCACTTAGCCTAGTTCTTAAGGACTACTAGTAATAATAATAATAACAATAATAATAATAAAGTTAATTCTGGAACTGAGCCACTTCCAGTTTAAAACTGGGTAAGTGTACAATCAGTTGAGGATTCCTTAACTTTCCCGTCTGCTGTTTCTACCAGAAATGACCCAACTTCCTGGAAGACAGAGGTATCACCCTGGCATTGTGAAAGGGTACGTTTTCAGGGTCCCCTTTGATATTACTAGTTGTCCTTCAGTCTTCAAGCATGAGCCTCTGACTCCACTGTAGTTGCTGAGTTAATAGCTAGTCCTCTATATTCCTCAGTTGTTAGAGCCTCGCTAGTCTCTCAGAGTCATCTGTGCCTGAACTTTAAGGACTACTGCAAAAGTGCTACTTCCATTGGAGTCTCCTGCCTGCTGTCTAGGGACTCAGAGACTATACTTTTTCTACACCACATTGCAGGTTGTAGGATCCTGCTATGCTGCCCTTTGGGGTCCTAGACTCAGCCATCTCCCCCATAATTATGCCTCTCTGAGGCACCAAGCTACCTAAGATTTAACATGGGAAACCAGTCAATGCTTGTGCTTCTCAGGCATCCCCCAACTCCTCCTGGGGCCTTGGTACATATCTCTGGGGCTTGGCCCAGAAAGATGGGATTTTGCACACCCTCTTAGACACTCAGCCTCCTTCTATCCCTCTATGTGCCCTCTCCAATTTTTCCTCCCCTGCCATCTGGTCAAATTTTCGTCTCTTTTTATAGTGCCCAGAAAGTTTCTCCTATACCCTTATTTCTTCTGTAGTCTCCTTTTCCTCTATGGTTTCTGATTTAAATTATATTTCCCAATTTTTAATGTTAAATTAAAATACTGCAATTATAAAATAACTCTTTACCCCGCATCTTTAGCCTAGCTCTTGCAAGGTATAAGTTAACTAATGTCTACAAAGAAACTTAAAACAAGAATCTGATAGGTTTCTCTGTATTCTTGTACCTTTCCATTTATATCATAAGAAGGCTGATTTGTATAGAAAGTTTTGGTGGTGAAATAGTGTAAGGAGGATTTATGGGGAATTCAAATAAAATACACCAGGAATTGTTCACTGTTCGTTGTTTGCCCCAATCATTGGCATATTTCACATAAGAAGATTTACTCTCACTTATGACCATTATATTACACTGTACACTATGTTAGATTTTAACTGGGCTCACAGTCAATAAATGATTATTCTTATTTCTGAACTGGTGAGGTTTTTTAAGTTTATTCATTTTTTCAACAATTATGTTTTAAACTTTCTATGCAACAGATACAGTGATAAGTCATGTAATATAGACATTTAAAAATCGTATTTCCTGTCTTCAAAGAGCTTTCAGAACAGTGGATAAAAACAGATGCTGAAATAAACAATAAGAATACTTCAAAAAAAAAAAAAAAAAGCTGTCCTGAGATGACTTTGGTGTCTTCTATGGGCAGGTCTACCCAGTTTGGCCTGTGTCAGACAATTGATTTGAATTTCTTGGAAATATTCAAGTGGACAAAGTATACCACGAACATTTTAAAAGTCGTGTTGTTCATGTGGAAGTATGTTTTATTACGTAACAGACTGTAAAATTTAAACTATTTTGATTTTAAGTAGAAGGTTGTCACCCACAAAATAGATATTAATATTAGATAGTGTGCGCAAATCCCAACAAAAAATTTGAGAAAGAAAAATAATCAAAATACTGTTCCACAATTCTTAGACCCTTGTGTTGGATCAGGGCCTTAGAGGCATCTGAACACAAAGAGATTCCTGTAGAGAACCTTTGCCGTCCTGTGAATTTCAATAACACTTCCCAAAGTGGCAGTTGAACCTTACCTTCTCAAGCAGTATTTGAATCTCACCTCACAAATCTAGGGGAGAGCACTTAGTGGGATCTCTGAAACCACAAAATGCTTTCCCTGGCTGGGCGTGGTGGCTCATGCCTGTAATACCAGCACTTTGGGAGGCCGAGGCGGGCAGATCACGGGTCAGGAGATCAAGACCATCCTGGCTAACACGGTGAAACCCCATCTCTACTAAAAATACGAAAAAAAAAAAAATAGCTGGGCGTGGTGGCGGGCGCCTGTAGTCCCAGCTACACGGGAGGCTGAGGCAGGAGAATGGCGTGAACCTGGAAGGTGGAGCTTGCAGTGAGCTGCGATGGCGCCACTGAACTCCAGTCTGGGCAACAGAGCGAGACTCCGTCTCAGGAAAAAAAAAAAAAAAGAAAGAAAATGCTTTCCTTGGTGTTAGATGGCACAGAGTACTCGTTTATACCTAAAATAACAGTAGCAACTATTGGCCACAGGATATAGATTTAGACTATGCTTGGATCTCAGAGTTTACTAGGGCAAAAGATGTATTTCCAATGGACTAAATGTGAGCCACAGGGAAAAGAGATTGCTAGGCTAGAGCCTTTTTAAGTTCTGCCAAAGAATATCATGAGACTTCCAGAGCAAGCATATGTGTAAAATGAACAGAGGAGGGTTATAAACAGAGATACCCCCAGGGAACTGGGCAGTCTATGAATTTGGCGTTAGAGAATGGGTTCACTCTTATACCCTCCATGGCTGAGATAATGAAGCTACCTTACAAGAGTATACATCATCAGTCAAATAAAATCTTTTCGTGATTTATCAGTGTCCTCTGTTCCTGGTACCGGCTTGGACTCAATGTTTTTGTAAAATTGCAGCTAGGAGTCAGGAAGGAGGTAAAAAGGAAGAGGGGGAAAAGGCCATACCATTCTCTACCTGCACTAAATTAAATTTAATGATAGTTTCACTTCAAGGGGCCTTAAGAATGTTTTTAAATGAGTCATGTGAAAAACAAAACAAGAAAATGGACCTGTTTCATTTTTAACTAGAGAAAGAGAAGGCTAACAGGGCCCAATTACATACATTTTAAATAAATAATGGGAGACCGTAATAAACAAATAAACAAAAGTTATGCTTTGATTATATCAGAAGTGATGCTTATTAAACTTATAGGTTACATTTGGTGATGTTCGTGGGGTTTTTTCATTGAGGAAGCTTTAAGAATTGAAACTGATAAACACAGACTCCCATTTTGGCACTATGTGATAATTGTTTCCAGAAATTTACCATTCCATTAAATTTATTTTGACAAATTCATAGACATCTCTCTTTAATCGGGTTGATAAAATAAA
The DNA here is from genome assembly GCF_047675955.1 of Chlorocebus sabaeus. Lineage (NCBI taxonomy): Eukaryota > Metazoa > Chordata > Mammalia > Primates > Cercopithecidae > Chlorocebus > Chlorocebus sabaeus. The sequence continues at coordinate 33,003,702 of NC_132913.1, read as the reverse complement.
TATTTGGCCTTTTGAATTATTTTATTAATATACGTGTCCAAACTGTAGGAAATACTAGTAAGTACAAGCTATTAGCAGAGAGCTTGCTACCCTCAAGCTCAGGGCCCATTTTCATATCCACAAAGACTCCCTGTGGCTCCTTTTCTCTTTTTAGTGTAGCTCCCATGGGTACATTTTGCTTTCTTTTCTCAGTGGTTGCCACTGCCCACTCTTATGCTTGTAATATTTCTTCCAAAAGCTTGGCTGTGAAGTGGAGCACATAATCCCCTGTTTCTGTGAAAGCATGGTTCCCTAAAAGAAAAGCACAGGATACTTCTGCTCCTTCATATATACAAAAATAATAGAAAATATAGAACATACACACACATACATATACACAGTGTGTATACAACCCCACACAAACACACATATAATTCCTATTTGCATGCATATATGCAGTTGGAGAATTCTAAGGGCAGTTGTTGTTAATATAATTTATAATGCCTGACTTTCTTTTGAAATGTTCAGTAGAAAAATCAATGCCAGATAAAAATTCCAAGTCCCAGAATTGACATGATTAGCTATGTGACCTTGGAAAGCTTCTTTTTATTTTTCTGAGCTTTAATTTTTTTTTTCAGTAAAATTGGTACAATTAAATAATATTGCCAAACTGACAAGAATTGTTCTAGTGATTAATTGAGGGAGAAGTCTCTGGCATATAGTAGACTTTCCGTGGATATACTGGAATATTTTTTTTACCTTTCTTTTAGTAGAAGGAAAAAATGGAACCAGCAAAACTACATAAACTATGTGCTCCTGTGGTCCTAGCTACTTGGGAGGCTGAGGTGCGAGGATTGCTTCAGTCTGGGAGGTCAAGGCTACAGTGAGCTGTGTTTGTACCACAGCACTCCAACCTGGGCAACAGAGCAAGACCCTCTCTCAAAGATAAAAGCCAGGAAAACAGGCATGAACTAGAAAAATGAAACTTTGAATTGTTACCACCTCCAGCCCAACTTTCTCCCAAATGGACATTCTTTTCTTGTTTTCCATGGGTTACACTTTGGAAGACTCTGCTCTGGTTACTGTGTTGCATAGTCCTATAGCTTCATAGGGCACACACAAATCAAGTTGTATATTTCCTCTGTTGAATACAATATAATTGTAGGCACACTAACTGTGATCTCACATTTCGATTATATCTGGCCACATTCAATAGAGTAGAATTGAGTTTAAAAGACAAGTTTTGTCTCTTTTTCCTTTTTCTTATTTTTTTCTTTTGAAAAACTACTTTTCTGTTATGGCTTACCTTAATATTAGCCACACTTTTGCTTTCCAGAAAATTAATCCACAGATTAATCAAAATTCAATATTCAGTTATTTTGATTAATATTTTTATGTAAAATATATTGGTCTGGCAAGTCATACCAAAAGAGCAATTATGAATGAGAAGTGAATGCTATGGTCTGAATGTGCCTCCCAGAATTTATATATTGAAACATAATTACTGATGTAAGAGTACTCAGAGGTGGAGACTTCAGAAGTGATAAAGGCACGAGGGCAGAGCCATCATAGATGGAATCGGGCTCATATAAAAGATCTGAGGAAATGGGTCATTCACTCTTTTCCACTTTTCTGCCATGTAAGGACACAGCAAGAAGATCCTCACCAGACACCACCTGCCAGTACCTTGATCTTGGACTTACAAACTTCTGGAAGTATGAGAAATAAATTTCTATTACTTATAAATTTTCTAGTCTCAGGTATTTTGTGATACCAGAATAAACTAAGGCAAATTTTTAGGGAGACCAATACATTGGAAAATTAGAAATATTTCAGTGTGAAACTTCCTACCTCTTCCATTTTATGAAGAAATCCCTTGGCTCCAAGTAGAACTTGTGTCGATAGACAAAAGTTGCAGAATTGCAGTCATTAGAGAGATGAGTCTTACTATTACATTTAGGTATGGAAATTTGAAGCAACTGTTTTGGATGGAGTTTTTCTCCTTTTTAATCTTTATTGATCTTATTGAATGATTATCAATTGATTGTCAGCACCTGACAGGCCTTCTGGTAAACTGCTAAGAAAGTATTAAAGGACTTAGCTTTTTGAGATTTTAGATTTACAACACTTGCTTCAGCAATAATAGCTCTTTAACTCTGATCACTAAAAGAAATTTTATCTAGAATTTCAGTAACATATCTGAAATATTTACCTCAAATATAGTGTAGAAAGTAGAAGGCAGTGTATCACATAAAATCAATAACACGGGAACTTAGGTTTAATAATTAGTTCTGACATGAAATAATTATCACCTCTTTAGGCAAATTTTTAGTCAGTCTAAGTCTCAGTCTCCTCATCTGCACCTGAAAGTGGTATCTCCTTAGCTGAGTTGTTGAATGAAATAAATTTAATAATGCATGAAAAATGTCAAACACAAGGATGACAGATACTCCAGCTCAATTTAAAAAACAACTCCTTAAATACTACTACTTAATATAAGTAGCTACCAGTATTGCGTAAGGATATTTTTTAGGCCTGTTACAATAGATCTTTAAGAACTTCTTAATACCAAGGGCAAAATCTGTTAACTGGGATTTTTGAGATGCTATGTAACATAGTGGGACAAAAACAAGCACATTTGCTTCCTCCTGACTAGACAGATGTGCGATCTTGGGAAATGCCTCTCTAACTCTGATCCACAGTTTCCTCCACTGTAAAATGAAAGTAATCCCTCTCTCAACTAAACTGCTGTCAGCTTTAAATAATGGAATGCTTAGCATAAAATCAGGTAATGGCAAAGTATTTCATAAACTGTGACAATCATTATCAGAATGAATGACATGCTCTCAGTACAAATTGATCCCTAGTTATAGCAGTATCATAAATCAGGCTTTATTTTTTCAATATTATTTCACAAATATAATCGCATTTTATACATACAGTAACTATAAGAATTTGCATGAAAGAAATCTTTTTTTTTTTGGAGATGGAGTCTCGCTCTATTGCCAGGCTGGAGTGCAGTGGCTCTATCTAGGCTCACTGCAACCTCTGCCTCCTGGGTTCATGCGATTCTCCTGCCTCAGCCTTCTTAGTAGCTGGGACTACAGGTGCCCACTACCATGCCTGGCTTTTTATTCTTCTTCTTTTTTTTTTTTTTTTTTTTGTATTTTAGTAGAGACGGGGTTTCACCATGTTGCCCAGGCTGGTCTAGAACTCCTGAGCTCAGGCAATTCGCCCGCCTCGGCCTCCCAAAGTGCTAGGATTATAGGCATGAGCCACCGCGCCCTGCCAAGAAATCATTCTTTATTTTGTAGATGAGAAATCTGAGGTTATGAGAGACTTATATTTCCTCAAATCATTCCAGACACTAACTGCAGCAAAAGATCCCCAAATCAGGTGTTGTAACTCTCCATTCTTGGATACTTGTTATGACATTATATTGCATTCCAATTTTAGAATTACGAAGTTATGTATTTTGGTTCATTGAAAGACTTTAAGGCTACGATTCTCCTGAATTAAAACAGAAAGAAAACCATGAATCTTTTAGCTATTTTCCCTCAAAACTTGGTTTCATATTTTGATTTAAATGATTCTTAAGTGTTGTTAATAAATTTCAGAAAGATTGATCTAGAAAATTATTAAACCTGATTTTGTTCTTCAATGAATAAAATGGCCTTCAAGAGAGTTATAGTATGATTTTCAAACTGTACTTTATGTTTTGACAAAAGAAACTTTAATATTCCTGTATTTTTCCACTGCAGGTGAATTTGATATTCAAAAGATGAGAAGACTAATGGTTCTGATTAGAGTGAAGCAGAAAGTGAGGAGGATGTGTGAACTTCCCCACACAGACATTTAGCCAGATAATTTAAGCTTGGGTGTCTGTTACTTTATTTTATTTAAAACAAAATTGGCTCTATTTCTGGAAATTCCTGACTTAACTATACATTTCAATCTTTACCTGAATGAATACAATCCTTATACAACTAAAATCAAATTAGTCAGGTAGGAAACCCACAAAGCATGCATATTCAACAGCATTGTGCTCTTTAATCTCTCACATTTTCTGATCCTCGAGTATGTCTCCATATTAATGACTTTGTATTTGCACAAATAGACATTTCATGGCATTGTTTGCTTGTATTTAGTTTATCATTTTCCAAAATATGGTCTATTTAACAAATTTTATATGGAAAAGAAATATTTGTCAATCAAAGATATTTGTATGATGCCAGACTTAATTATCTAAGTCTGTAAGGAGAAATAATGTGACTACAGTTTCTTTAATTTATTTGACCAGAAATCAATCATTTTATAAAGCATATCTTTTTTTTTTTGTAGTTTTCCATGAAATATACTTTGCTAGGGCTTATGCATACTTTAACAGTGAGGACTTTAATACTTCTCTACCTCAGTTCCCATTTTTAACGTTGTCGGAATAATGGTATCGTAGCCAACTTTCTGGAGTTTATCTAGGACTTTCCCAGTTTTAGTACTGAAATTCTAACATCCAAAGAAGCCCCTCAGTCCCAGGAAAACTGTTCTGGTTGGCCAACCTCTTGTGAAACTTGATGCCCATTATATAATTTTATATTGAAAATGTGCCTATCATTGTGGTGCTTGTACAACAGATCTACAAATGGTTTTACACATTTCCTATCAGGATGCAAAATCTAAGTTCCCTGCCCTTGACTATGGGCTGGCTTTAGCAACTTTCTGCATGATTTCTGAGGATAGAAAATATTTTTGTAGTTGCTTCATTCTCTTCATTTGGATTTTAAAACATTCATTCCTTCAAATGAAAAGAATATTAGTTTTTCATCAGAAAAATGAATTGTTACCATGTCCTGCTAAGTTTCATCCTGTTGTAGTAACTATAAGAATTTTCCTAAAGTATGTCCATTATTCCATGTACATAATTCCATTTGATTGTTCTCTTTTTCTTCAAACGTGTGCCAATACAAAAGAAATTGGTAGTAAATTACTTTTCTCACATCTTTTCACAAGTACAAATACTAATCCAGAGAGCATATTTAAATATAAAATATGGCAAGACATTTCATAAGCATGATATTTTCTGTCATATATGGCTTCTTTTCTAATGTTTCTTATCATATTTTTCAGACAAGTTTTACCCTTTTTAGCCGCTTTGGTATCTGACAGTTTTGGAATTTTGTCTTGTAATTTATTTTTCTATTGATTAGCTGATCTTTTTCTTTTTTAATTTTTTCCACACCCCTTCTTGTTCGTAGCTTTATTTTACTCTTAAGTGCTCTGCCTGTAAGTTTCTTCTTGCCAGCTTTAGTGGTCCATAATTTCCAATGGAAAGTCTGCTGCCAGAACCTTTCTCCTCCAGTGTTAATGGCTGCCCTTAAGAACCTGCCCCGCCCTCCATCATCTAATTTGAGTCAATGAGGGGGCAGACAAAACAGATGGTTGGCACGGGGTGGGATGATTCACTGTTTGAAATCATGGTGAAACATTTTTGAAATTGGTGAGGGAGAGGGAAGCCTGACATTTGACAGAGCCATGTAAAAATTGCAGTATCCAGACAAAGTTCAGTTTAATTTTCACTGTTATTTTCCAGACGTACTGATCATATTATTACAATTTTAAGATTATATCAAGAATATACCTTTTCCCAAATGCATTGTAATCATGTCAACCAAAGGAGTTTATTACTGAGTGTCAATGTCGGGACAGTTCCCAAAGTTACGTTGTTGCCCTAACTTACTTGTTTTTCCTGACTTATTGAATACATCCTCTGTTATTACTTATGTTAAAACTTTCTTTTTTTGGGTAATCTGTTTCCATGCTGTCTAATTAATTTCTTCACAAATTATGGCTGTAATGAAATCTCAAACTACGGTGTAAGGGAATAAGTATATATATATATATATGTAATATATATATAAACATACATATATATACACACTAACATATAATTGTTTCTATATATAATTTAGTGTCACAGATTTATGACACAAGATTATATAACTAAAAAGTATTTATTATAGAACTAAATTATTATGACTATACAATGAGAATAATATAATAAAAAATTCAGACAAACTAAAATTTGAAGTTTATTTAAAAAATTCATTTAATTTGTCACCAAAGTTTTCTTAATTGTTTTAAATTTGAATTTCTGAATGAAATAGAACAAAAAGTGTAGCACCATGGTTAACCATGATGAGTTGACCTTACAAACCATGCTTTCTCTATATGGGTAATATAACCCCCAAGGGGCCAAAAATGAACTCTTGGGTTATAAAAAAATGTATGGATATTTCAAAGCTTTGCGGCCCTCCAAAGGACCACACTACACAGAAAGATATGCAGTATTTCCTGATATTAAGTTTGCATGAGATAGAGATTGGGAAAAATATTTTAAAGAGTTTCTTAGGGAGATATAATAAAAAAGTGTTTGAGAAACACTTTTATAGACAGGTCAAGTCTTTCTTTTTCTCCACACAAAGACAAATGTTAGTTTTATAATCAAATTTCCAAGTTATATCGTGTAACTACGGTTATCCATGTGTATTCTATAGCATGTCAACCTACGGCATGGAACATCAAATAATAGCCTACAAAGCATTAACCTTTTTGTACAATCTTCTTGGTAAAGAAAATATTTTTAAGGAAAATAAACTAAAAATGCGTAGATAGATAAAATGATGTAATACTTTTAAGGATGCATCTAATGTGCAGTATTTAAGCATATATATACATACAATGTTATATATAGAAGATTTATAAAAGTCATAATATAGTCATAAGATTATAGCTCTATACATCTCCCTGAAGTCATTTCTTAGTACTGAAGGCAGTTGTAAAAGAGAGTTATGCTTCCTGCTTTTTCTGCATTGCTAATAGTTAATAGCAAAATTAATTAATGCAATGGAAAAATAAACAGAATGAGAAAAAAAGGAATAACAGAAATAAAAGGGCTGAGTTCAGCAATTATGTAAGTAAAAAGCATATATGTGTGTACAAACATGAGTAAACACTTTTGTATATTGATTAAATATTTGTATCATGCATGCTACATGTATTTTAATCATAAACTAATAAATTATTTGAAGTCTCCAGGAACAGTTCAAATATAATAAAAAGATGATGAAAACAATTAAATACTGTGAGTGCCATAACCAAACCAAGGTAAAATGTTTAAACACATTGGTTTACTTAGAGGGCGAATATTGATGACCTACCAAAAAACACCTATACCAAAGTGATGTGTCAAGCCCAGATTACAATGGCAGAGGTATACATACTTAGCTACCTCTATTATGGCTCCTATCAGCAATATGCTAAATTTTGCTGATTTGTTTTGTTTATTTCTGGACCATAACAACATGATGATAAGACCTTCTTCTGTTTTGCTCACCAATATAGAACCTACAAGCGTATCTAGAAAATGTGTTTGTGTGTGTGTATGCATGTGTGCTAAACAGATAGCTCTAAAATTTAAAAAAGTGCATTGAAATGAAGAATTAAATAGAGCTTACTCTTTTAATAAATTGATAATATGGAAAGAAGCACAATGGATGTTTCAGGAAATAGTAGGATGTAAGAAAGTTAATTTTGGAATTGTCCACGCCTAGAATCTCTTCACAGAGTGGTAGACAGATTGAATATGAACTATAACCTGTCTAATTTACCTCACATGACTATAAAGTTTATTGTACATTTTAAAACACTAGAAAGCTCTAAGGAATTAGTGAATTAGTCTGGTGTGTTAAATTTACTACTGAACCAGCTAAGATAGAGTCCAAATAAATGTTCATCTTTTCTTTTCTTGGACATCATTTCTATTGTAAGACATATTCTTCACATTCCTTATATCTTTCTATTGATTGTGCTACATTTGGGCACATTATAGATTCTTAAACTATATTTTAAAACACTGGAAACAACTTTGCTTAGTCAACTTTACACATTTAATTTTTAATGGCATACCATGTTTATGAAAGGTCATCTAGTTTTCTTTTCAAATTATATTAACCATAAGATATGGCCAAGGCAATTTAAAATAACTATGATTAGTACATTAAACACTCTAAAAGTTAAGTAAAAGGCAAAATTTGAAGGGTAATCTCAATAGTAACATGAAGACTCTGGTAGAAAATTACATGGAAATGCTCTAAATAAAAATACAGTAAAAGAGATATAAAATTTACCCAATCGGCTAATAAGTAGAATTAAAACAGCTAAGTAAAGAATAAGTGAACTTGAACATAGTTCAAGAGAAGAGTAAGAAAAAGTGAAAATAAAGTTGAAACACAATATCCAAGATCTCTGGGATGTTATCTTATACTTTAATATGTAAGCAATTGATTCCAGAAGAAGAAAAAAGAAAGAGAAGAAGTAGGAAATATTTTTAGTGGGCTGGGATATTCAAATTTAATTACAGAAAACAAAACCACAGATCAAAGAAGCCCCGAGAATACCTACGATGATAATTCCCAAAACATAACTACTCCTCAATTTGTCATATTCAAATTACTGAATGCAACAAACAAAAAAAATATTAAAGTCAGCCGGTAAGGGAGAGGGGTATTACATATAGAAGAAAAAAATAATAATTACAACAGTCTTCTCTTTAGAAACATATAAGCCAGAAGACAATATATTGACATAATTAAAGTGTTGAACATTATCAAGACAAAGGAATACGAGTTTTCTGCTCTTATCCTCCCACAGAGCAAACAATTTTGACAACCACTCACAGAGGAGAACACCTTTGTAGGAGACTGGGAATCTAATGAATAAGTCCCACCACCTGCTGGAGTAAAAACAACTGCAAGAATAGATGTATTGAAAAGGATAAGAAGAAAAGTTTTACTTTACCCGCATCCCCTCTTCACCAATGTGGCAGAGCTCAGTGAGACCCCTTTGGCTCTTGACTTCCTCCATGGGAGAAGTGAGAACACAGTCAGCACCCAACTTCCCCAGAAATGTGGTATGGCTAGGAGCAGGGAAGAGAGTTGGGGAATCACAGCACTGGGATGTAGAACTCAGTAAAGGGCCACAGTTTCTATAAACCTCCTTGCAAACTACACCAAGAAGTGTGCCCATAGACCTTGTAGAATATAACATCTTTACACCCTCCACCCCCCAAATAGCCCATTCATGCTCCTAGCACTAGCACTCCATGTACCTCTCCCTGGACCCTGTAGCTGGTGTCCAGTGTGCCACCCTGCATATAGTGTATGTGACTGCCTAAAGATTGTGGGCAAGCACATGCAGACAGCTGATGTATCTCTGCAGGATTGAGAGATGGTGTTTATCCTTCAACATTTCAGGGCACAATGGCCCTAGGAAACATAGTGTTCTCACACACTGACTGGCTTTGCAGAATTGAGATAATACATACAGCCCTAAGACTGTTTCCTCCCACAAAAAGGGAAATAAGAGAAGTGAAGCAGGTGCATCCAAAAAACCGGTCTAAGAGTCCTAATAATCTCTAGCCTGGATGAATGGTGAAGGTCTTTGGTTCTTGAAGCTAATCATAAGACTGAAAAAGGTGTCTGATCTTTTAAATGTGAAAACAGCAATACAAGACCTCAAGGAGCATGAAAAATTAAGGAAACACACCACCACCAAAAAAAGCAAAAACAAAACAAAAAACTATAAATTTTATAACTAATCTCAAAGAAATGGAGATTTACAAATTGCCCAACAAATAATTCAAAACAATTGTTTTAAGAGAGTTCAGTGAACTACATTAGACCAAAATAGTAACTTCAACAATATTAATATAACAATTCACAAACAATACAAAAAGTTTTAAAAAGAGACAGAAATCATAAAACAGAACCAGCAGAAATTGTGGTGCTGAAGGAAATAAAAAATGCAAGAGTATAAAACACATTCAAACAAACTGAAAAAAGAATCTATGATCTTACAGACAGAAATTATCTAATTATAATAGTAAGAAGGAAAAATAAATTAAAAGGAGTAGAGAAAACCCAAGAGATTTACAGGACATCACCAAATATACCACTACAGGCTGAACATCCCAAATTTGAAAATTGAAAATTTGAAATGCTCCAAATTCTGAAACTTTTCAAACACCATCATGACACTGAAAAAAAATGTGCTTTGGAGCATTTCAGATTTTGCATTTTCAGATTTGGCATGCTCAACCAGTGAATACAATGAAAATATTTCAAAATCTGAAAAGAAAAAGTAATTTAAAACACTCTGGTCCCAAGCATTTGAGACAAGAGACATTGAACCTCTATGTGCATTGTAAATTCCCAGAAGGAGAAAGAAGGTTAAGAGAATGAAAAGCATTTTTCAAAAAAAAAGTCTGAAGATGTCCCAAATCTTGGAAAGGATGTGGACATACAAGTTCGTGAAGTACAAAATATCCCATATAGGATCAAGATTACAAAGATTACACTGAGACATATTATAACCAAATTATAAAATGTCAATGACAAAAATAATTTTTAAAACAGCAAGAGGAAAATGTGTAACAAACAAGAGCACCTCCATAAGGCTATATGCATTTTTCTCTGCAGAAACCTTGTATGCCAGGAAACCATAGTCAAAGAACTAAAAGAATAGGGGGAAAAAACTTTATAGCTAAGAATATTACACTTAACAAGGAGTTTCTTCAGAATTTAAGGAGAGAGAGATTTTCCCAGACAAATAAAAGCTAAAAAAGTTCGCCACCGGACCTTTCATAAGAAATGCTAAAGGGAGTTCTTCAAGTTTAAATAAACAAATGTTACGTACAATATGAAAACATATCAATGAAATAAACTCACCATAAAGGTAAAAATGTTGTCAAATACAAAATACTCTAATATTATAACAGTAATGTGTAAAATACTTTTGAACCTGATGTAAGAGTTCAAAAACAAAACATTAACAATAAGTACAGCTACAATAATTTGTTAAAGGATATACGGTATAAAAATTTGTAAAATGTGTCATCAACAACATGAAATGTAAGGGTAAGACAAGCTAAAGTGTTGAATTTTGTGTGTGAAACTATAAGATGTTTAAGGTGTATTACTACGGGGCTTACACAAAGGAAATCCTGACATAGACACACAAAGATAAAGTAAAATGAATCAAAGCATATTACTGCAAAAAAATTATCAAACCACGAAGGAAGACAGAAAGGAGAAAAAGCGACAGAAAAACTATATAACATTTGAAAACAATTAAAGAACCAGAGTAAGTTTTTACGGTCAATAATTACTGTAAATGTAAATAGTTTGAATTTTTTGACCAAAAAACATAGAGTGGCTGAATAGATTGAACAAAAGAAAACATCCAATAATATGCTGCCTATAAAAGACTTACACTAATTTTAAGAACACACACAGTCTAGAAGGAAAAAGAAAAGAAAAAAAAATGGTAAAAAGGTATTCCAGACAAATTGTAACCAAAAGAGTGGGAAGATATGGGGGGCTATACCTAGACAAAATAGATGTCAGGTCAAAAACTGTAAAAAGAAATGAAGAAAATTATTAAATAATGATAAAGGCATCAGTTCATCAAGCAGATATAGCCATTGTAAATATATATGCACCTCACATCAAATCACCTAAATATGTAATATAATATTAATAGAACTGAAGGGAAAAATAGACAACAATACAATACAGTAGGGGACTTCAATAACCCACTTTAGACAATAAATAGATCGTCTGGACACAAAAGCAATAAGGAAACAATAGTTAACAATTCCACAGACCAAATGGACTTCTCAGACATACACTGAATATTCTCTCTAACAGCATCAAAATGCACATTTTTTATCAAATGCACACAGAACATTCTCTAGGGTAGATCATATGTTGAGACACAAAACAATTCTCAACATATTTAAGAATATATTGAAATAATATCAATTATCTTTTATGACAATTTGTGAAGTTAGAAATAAAAAAAAAATATTGGAAAATTCACAAATTTGTAGAAATTAAACAGCACATTTTTGAATAACCAATGAATTAAAGGAGAACTCAAAGCAAAACAAAACAAAACAAAAAAACCCTGAGAGAAATGAAAACAGAAAAACAACTAACAAAACTTACGAGACCAGGCATGGTGGCTCATGCCTATAATCCCAGCATTTTGAGAAACTGAGGTGAGCAGATCACTTGAGGTCAGGAGTTCAAGACCAGACTGCCCAACATGGCAACACCCCACCTCTCCTAAAAATACAAAAATTAGCTGGGTTTGGTGGCGTGTGCCTGTAATTCTAGCTACTAGGAGGCTGAGGCATGAGAATTGCTTGAACCCAGCAGGTGGTGGTTGCAGTGAGCCAAGATTGCGCCACTGCACTCTAGCCTGGGTGACAAAGTAAGATTCTATCTCAGAAAAACAAAACAAAACAAAACAAAAAAACAAACAAAAAAAAACTTACGGAATGCAGCAAAAACAGTTTTGAGAGTTGAGTTTATAATAAAAAACACCCATTTTTTAAAAAAGACCTTATATAAGTAATCTAACATTACACCTCAAGGAAGCTGAAAAAGAACACATTGAGCCCCTAGTTAGCAGAAAGAAGAAAATCATATATATTAGAACAGAGATAAATGGAATAGATGTGAGCAAAACAATAGAAAAGATCAATGAACTAACAGTATTTTGGAATGTAAAATTGAGAAGCCTTTAGTTAGACTAATTTTTTTAAAAGGAGAGAAGATACACATAAATAAAATCAAAACTGAAAGAGATGGCATTACAAGTGATATCACAGAATTACAAAAATTGCAAGAGACTACAATGAATGTTTAGATGTTAATACATTGCAAAACTTATAAAAATTGATAAATTCCCAGAAGCATACAACCTACCAAAACTGAATCAGTAAAAAAACAGAAAATCCAACGAGACAAATGGCAAATAAGAAGATTGAATCAGTAGTCAAACAACCTCCTAATAAGGAAAAGCCAGGACCAGATGGCTTCACTGGTGTATTCTACCAAACATTTAAAGAAGAATTAATTCCAATCTTTCTCAAAGTTGCCCTAAAAATTGAATAGGAAGAAACACTTCAATTTTTTTACAAGGTCATCATTATCCTGATACCACAGCCAGACAAAGGCACTGCAAGTAACGAAAATCACACGCCAATATTTTTGAAGAAAATAGTTGCAAAAGTTCTCAACAAAACAGTAGCAAGCTGAATTAAATGGCACATCAAAAGAGTCATACACCAGATCAAGTGGGATTTTTCCTTGAATTGCAAGGATGAGTCCACAAAAGAAAATCAACAAATATGATACATCACTTTAGCAAAATTAAGGATAAAAATCATATGATTATCTCTAAAAATGCAGAAGAATTGTTTGACAAAATCTAGCATTTTTTTCAAGATAAAAACTATCAAAATGTTATATATAAAAGGAATGTACTTCAACATGATAAAGGCCATATATGACAGGCTCACAGCTGACATCACGCTCAACAGTGTAAAGCTGAGAACTCTTCCTCTAAGATCAGCAGTAATGAAAGGATGTTCACTGTCACAATTTCTACTTAACATTGTACTGGAAGTCCTAGTGGAGCAAGTAGTCAAGAAACAAAATGAAAAATATGCAAAGGAAAAAAGTAAAATTTTCTCTGTTTGCAGGTGTATAGAATACCTTAAAGGTTTCACTACAAAAATATTAGAATTAATAAACAAATACAATAAATGTGTAGGATACAATATTAACATGCATAAACCAGTTGTGCTTCTACACACTAACAATATGATGTCCAAAATTAAATCCAGAAAACGTTTTTACAATAACATCAAAATGGAAAAAATACTTACAGATAAATTAAACTAAGGAAGTAAAATACCTATACACTGAAAACCACAAAACATTGATGAAAGAAATTTAAGAAGACCAAATTAAATATAAAGATACCCACGTTGATGGATTGGAAGGATTAATAGTGTTTAAATGCCCATAGTGCTCAAACCAATCTACATATTCAATGCTAACTCTGTCAAAATCCCAATGGCATTTTTCACAAGAACAGAAAAAGACAAACTACTTTCAACTTCATATGGAACTCCTAAAGAGAAAGCAAAGCAATCTTAAGCAAAAGAAAAAAAAAAAAAGATAGAGGCATCGTATTTCCTAGTTTCAAAATATATTAGAAAGCTACAGTAATCAAAATTATGTGGTACTGTTATAAAAACAAACATATAGAAAATTGGAACAGAATGGAGAGCATAGAAATCCATTACAGCCTAATGATCTTTGCGAAGGGTGCCAGGAACACAAAATGGGGACAGTTAATGGTGCTCAATAAATGGTGTTGGTAAAACTGAATATCCACCTGCAGAAAATGAAATTGTCCTATTTTTTCACACCATATAAAGTATCAACTCAAAATAGATTAAAGGCTTAAATACAAAATTTCAAACTGTAAAACAACTAGAAGAAAACATAGAAAAAGCTTTGACATTTATCGGAGCAATGAAATTTTGGATAAGATCCAAAAACACAGGCAACAAAAGCAAAAATAAACACATAGGATAGCATCAGATTAAAAATCGAATGGACATCAATGGAAACAATCAACAGAGTGAAGAGAAAATAAATAGAATAAGAGATAATATATGCAAACATACTACTGGTAAAAGGTTGATATACAAAATGTACGAGAAACTCAAATAATTTAATTACAAATATATCTTAAATAATTCAATTTAAAATTACACAAAACACCTGAATAGACATTTCTTCAAAGCAGATACTCAAATATCAAATACATATATGAAAACATCCTCAACACCACCGATGATCAGAAAAAAACACAAATTAAAACCATATTCTCACTCTTGTTAGAATGGCTATTATCACTCTTATAAAAACAATGAAAGATAACTAATGACAAGGATGTGGAGTAAAGGTAACCCTTGTATACTGTTGGTGGAAGTGTAAATTGGTAAAACCACTATGAAAAAAATGAGGTTCCACGAAAAGTTAAAAGTAGAACTGCAATATGATCCAGCAATCTTACTTCTGGTTATATATTCAAAGGAAATGGAATCATTATGCCAAAGAGATATCTGCAGTCCCTTTATAGCATTATTCACAATAGTCAGCATATGTAAACAATCTAAGTTGATGAATGAATGGATAAAGAAAAATCTGATTACATAAAATAATATTTTATCATTATATCTATCCATCTATTAATCTATCTATCTAAAATGAAATTATATTCAGCCTTGAAAAGCAAAAAGAAGATTCCACTTGTACAACATTGATAAACCTGGAGGACATTATGCTGAGTGAAATAAGTAATAAGCCAGACACAGAAAAATAAATACTACAAGATCTCATTGATATGTGGAATCTTAAAAAGTTGCATTCATAAGAATGACAGTTTTCAGAGGCCTGGGGTGTGAGGTAAATGGGAAGATGTTGGTCAAAGGGTTCTAAGTTTTAATTATGCAGGATAAATTAGTTCTGAAGATGTAATGTACAGCATGGTAAATATAGTTAATAATAACTATATGAGATAATTGAAATTTACGAAAGAGTAGATCTTAAGTGTTCTCAAAAACAAAGTAATTATGTGAGGTGGACTTTTTAATTAGCTTGATTGTGGTAATAATTTCACATTGTATACATGTTGTACATCTTAAATACATACAACATAAACAGTATAATAATATACAGTATATACAAATGTATATACTATATGATATATTGTATATATAGTATTAAACATATATTATATACTATATAATATATTGTATATATTGTAGTAAATATTGTATATATTATATTAAATATTAAATATTGTATAGACTGTATTAAATATAAATATATTGTGTATCTTAAATATATTTTATATATACATATATATCTACATACACAAATATATATTGAAGTACACCTCAATAAAGCAGGGGGAAAAAGGAGAGAAAGTATCAACTCAGAATTCTATACCCAGAAAAACTATGTTTTAAAACTGAAGAATTAATACTCTCAGACCAATGAAAGCTAAAGTAGTTCATTTCTAGAAATCATGTATAAGATTTTTTAAAGGAATTTAGTTGGAGAGAAAAACTATGAGATTGAAAACATGAATCTAGATAACAAAATAAAAAGTAGTGAACATAAGATGAATGAAGGCAATATTAAATTAAATTTTTCTAAATTTTACTTGCTTTGAAATATATCTGACCTTTTAAAATAAAAACAGTAACAATATATCAAGTTTTATAGCATAATTAAAATAGAAGATATAACAAAAATAGCACAAAGATGGCAGAGAGATAGACTTTGATTAATCTAAAATATATATCATAAGCTCAAGGGAAACAACTGGAAAAATGCAAAAAAAGTGAATAAACAATATGTTAATAAAAGAGGAAAAAAAATCTTGAAAAATGTAAAATTATCTCAAAAGAAGTCAGAAATACATTCATGAAAAGACACAAAAATAAAATGAAAAAATGTAAACAATTAACAAGATGACAAATTTTATGCCAACTGGATCAATAATCTCACTAAATATGAATGATTTAAACACATAAGTTAATATATCAAGATTGTCAGTTTGGAGAAAAAGCAAGATCCATCTATATGCACTCTACAATAAACCACTTAAAATGGAAATATATAGATAGGTTAAAGCTAAAAGGATGTAAATATACTATGAACACAGTAACCATATTAATTTCAGAGAAAGATAACTTCACAACAAGGAAGGTTATCAGGGATAGGAGGAGACATTCTTTAAATAAAAAGGATAAACTCTTCAAGGAGAGACATAAAAATTATAAATATTAATATTTCTAACAAGAGAGCTTGAAAATATATAAAGAAAAAACTGGGTGAGCCAAAGTTATAACTGTACAAATTAATAATGATGATTAGAGACTTCAATATTTCTTATTAGTAATTAATATAACACATAGCAATTGCTTATAGGAAAATCAGCAAATGCATAGCAAAACTGAAAATATCATAAAACAGTCTAAATTGATACGTATTGAAAACATCATCTAACAACATAAAAGCACACACACACCTTTTTTCAAATGCAGAAGGAACATTTACCAAGGAAGACAATAATCTAGACCATAAATAATCTGAAAACATTTATAAGAAGACATATGGACCGTGATACAATTAACTTAGAATTCAGTAACAGAAATTTATCTGGAATATCTTCAAAATTTTGAAATTAAACATATTTCTGAATAACCCACAAATCAAAGAGAAAGTCTCAAAGGAAATTTAGCTTTGAATTGAATGAAAATAAAAAATACATCACATTAAAATTTGATAGATGCAGCTATGCTTACAGGAAATATATAGTGTTAAATACTTTTATTAGAAACAAAGAAAGATCAATATTAATAATCTAAGCTTCCACTTTTAAATTAAAAATCAAACAAGCAGAAGGAAGGAAATGAAGCATTAGAATAGAAATCATGAAATTTAAAATATAAAGATAATAATTAATACATTTAAAATATTATTACTTGAAAATATCAATGGGCTTGATAAATATCTAAGAACATTGATCAAGAAGGAAAATATGGGCCGGGTGCAGTCGCTTATGCCTGTAATCCCAACACTTTGAGAGGCTGAGGCAGGAGGATTGCTTAAGCTCAGGGGTTAGAGAACAGCCTGGACAACATAGTGAGACCCTATCTCTACCAAAAATAAAGAAATAGCCAGTCATGATGGTGTGTGCCTATAGTCCCACCTACTCTGTAGGCTGAAGCTGGAGGGCTACTTGAGCCAAGGCAGTTGAGGCTACAGTGAACCATGATTGTGCCACTGCACTCCAGCCTGCATGGCTGAGCAAGAGCCTTTCTAAAAATAAAATAAAATTCCAGGTGCTATGGCTCATACCTGTAATCCCAACACTTTGGGAGGTCAAGGTGTGAGGACTGCTTGAGCCCAGGATTTCAAGACCAGCCTAGACAATGTAGCAAAAACCTGATTCTACCAAAAAAACCCCACAAATAAACGAACAAACAAAAACAAAACAAACAAACAAACAAAAAAAAACGGAGCCCAGTGTGGTGGTGCATGCCACCATTAGTCAGGGATGGTGGTCCCAGCTACTCTAGAGGCTGAGGTGGGAAGATCACTTAAGTCCAGGGGGTTATGGCTGCAGTGATGCAAGATGGTGGCATTTCATGTCAGCCTGGGCAGCAAAGTAGGAAAAAAAAGAAGGAAAATATGGGAGAGTCAAGTTATCCATATGAGGAGTAGAAAAGGAGGCCTCAATAGTGAGACAAAATATTAAAAGGACAATAAAGAAACACTATGAATAAGTTCATGCCCATGAATTCAACAACTTAGATTAAATTGACAAATTCCGAGAGTGAGAAACTACAGAAACTCACTCAAGAAGATACAGCTCTATGTCTATTTTATAAATAGAATTACAGTTTAAAATCTTACAAAAAATAAAGCTCTTGGCCTAGAATGTAAATTCTATGACACAGTTAATCAGGTAATAATACCAATTCTGTATAAAAGTTTGCAGAAAATAGAAAAAGGATGAAATATTTCCGGGCTCATTTTATGCATCCTGAATTACTCTGATGCCAAAACCACTAGAGTGTGAACATGAAACATAGTAACTTTATAATGGAGGAATCTGGTAAACACCACCTTGACCAAGTGATCAAGTGTAACATCACTATTGATAAATCATGTTGTTCTTATGTACCACCTGACATGATGCAATTATTTCCCAATATTTCTAATTTCAGTCTAATCATGAGAAAACATCAGAAAAGTCCAAATGGAGGGATATTCTACAAAACACCTGACCACTACTCTTTAAATTAGTAACATTGGGTAAGATAAAAACTAACAAACTTGGACAGACTTGAGAAGATTACAGAGACATGACGACTAAGTGCGGTATTTGATCCTAGTTGGATATGGGAAAATTACACCATGGAAAAGTTGTGGAGAACTGAATAGAGCCAATAGTTTTGCTAATAGTATTGTTTCAACGTCTATATCAAAGTTTTGATGAATGTACTCTGTTTATGTAAGATCATAACGCTAACAAACTGAGGGAAACATATATGAGAACTCTCTACTGTTTCCAGAACTCATCTTTAAATCTAAAATCATTTCAAAAAAAGAAATTTTAAAAATCCATTAAAAAATTTAAAAGTCAGAATTCAAGGTGCAACTATTAAGTAATTTCGATCATTTATTTTGTTAAGTAAACATTCAAAATGTATTCATCCAAAGAATTGCTAGTTTTCAAAAAATAAGTTTGTAGGCATATAATGTAATTGCTCAACAGTTTTGGATCTTTTCCTTTTTTTTGTAAGTAAGCTTAGAATATCGAAACATTATAAGCATGCTAAATTGTAAAGTTTATCTAATTCAACACCATATTTTATATCAGAACCCTGTGTTATATGTGACAGTCACTCATCACAAATTAGTTTCTAAAAAATAAATAAAATAAAATAGTAAATTGCTCTCCACCAAGCAAATGTCAATGATCTGTTATCCAAAAGAAACACACTTCACTTATAAAGATACAAGTAGACTGAAAATAGTGGAATGGAAGAGCTTTTCCATGCCAATGGAAACCACACAAGAGCAAGAGTTGTTATACTTATGTCAGACAAAATAGGTTACCTGACAAAACTATAAGAAGAGATAAAGAGGGTCATTACATAATGATAAAGGGTTCCATTCAGCAAGAGGATACGGTGATTATATGCACCCAACACTGGAGTACCCAAATATATAAAGTGAATGTTATTAGAGATAAAGACAGAAATACACCCCAAAACAATAATAGCTAGAAACTTCAACACCACACTTTCAGCATTGGACAGATCTCCCAGATAGAGAATCAACAAAGAAATGTAGTACCTAATCTACACCATAGAAAAATTGACCTAAAAGATATTTACCAAACATTTCACCCAATGGCTGCAGAATACACATTTTTCTTCTCAGCACATGGATCATTCTTAAGAATGGGCTATCTATCAGGTCACGAAACAAGTCTTAAAACATCCAAAAACTTGAAATAATATCAAGCGTCTTCTCTGATTGCAATGGAATATAAATAGAAATCAATAACACAGGAATTTTGGAAACTATACAAATACATAGAAATTAGACAATATGCTCCTGAATAACCAGTGGATTAATAAAAAAATTAAGCAGTAAATTGTAAAGTTTCTTGAAACAAATTATAATGAAAACACGATGTATGAAAACTGATGGGATACAGCAAAAGCAGTACTAAGAGGAAAATTTATAGCTATAAGTACCTACATCAAAAAAATGATAAAACCAGCTGGGCACAGTGGCTTACGCCTGTAATCCCAGCACTTTGGAAGGCCGAGGTGGGCAGATCACAAGATTAAGAGTTCGAGACCATCCTGGCCAACAGAGTGAAACCCCATCTCTACTAAAATAATACCAAAAAAAAAAAAAAAAATGCTGAGTGTGGTGGTGTGCACCTGTAATCCCAGCTACTCAGGAGACTGAGAATTGCATGAACCCGGAGGCAGAGGTTGCAGTGAGCTGAGACTGCACCATTGCACTCCAGCCCTGGCAACAGTGCAAGACTCCATCTAAAAAAAAAATTAAAAATAAAAATAAAATAAATAAAAGCCTTGAATAAATAATCTAATTATGTGTCTTAAAGAATGAGTAAAGCAAAAGCAAACTGAACCCCAAATTAATAGAATAAAAATAATAAAGATCAGAGCAGGAAGAAGTGAATTTGAAATGAATAAAACAACACAAAAGATCAATGGAAAAAAAAACTGGTATTAAAAAAAAAAAAAACAAAAAAAACGAAAAACCTTTAACCAGACTAACAGAAATAAAGGGAGAATATCCAATAAATAAAAATAGAGATAAAAAAGGAAATAATACAACTGAAACCCCAGAAAATCAGAGAATCATTTGTAGTATATGCCAATAAATTGGGAAAATGTAGAAGAAATTAATAAATTTATAGACACATACAATCCACCAAGACTGAACCAGAAAAAATCTGAAACCTGAACAGAGCAGTAACAAGTAATGAGATGGAAACCATAATAAAATGTCTCCCCAAAAAAGAAAAGCCTGGGACTGGAAGGCTTCACTGTTGAATTCTACCAAACAATTAACAAACTAATATCAATCCTACTAACACTGTTTCAGAAAATAGACAAAGAGGGATTACTTCCAAACTCATTCAACAAGTTCACTGTACCTGATACCCAAACCACACAGACACATCAAAAAGTGAAAACTGCAAGCCACTGTTTTTTATGAATATTGATGCAAAAGTCACCATCAAAATATTAGCAAATCAAATTCAAAAATACATTAAAAAAGATCATTCATCATGACTAACTGGAATTTATGCCATAGATGCAAGGATAGTTTAACATACACAAATCAATCAATGTGATACATCATATCAACAGAATGAAGGGCAAAAACCATATGTTCATTTCAATTGATGCTGAAAAAGTATTTGATAAACTTCAACATTCCTTAAAGAAAAAAACCCTCAAAAAACTGGGTATACGAGGAACACACCTCAACACAATAAAAGCCATATATGACAGACCCACAGTGAGTATCATACTGAATGGGGAAAAACTGAAAGCTTTTCATCTCAGATCTGGAACATGACAAGAATGCCCAGTGCAACCACTGTTTTTTTTTTTTTTTTTTTTTTTTTTAACAAAGTACTGGAAGTCATAGCAAGAGCAATCAAATAAGAGAAATAATTAAAAGACATCCAAAGTGGAAAGAAAGAAGTTGAATTATCCTTGTTTGCAGATTATATGCTCTTATATTTGAAAAAATCTAAAGATTCCAACAAAAAACTATTAGAACTGATAAACAAATTCAGTACACTCAACATACAAAAACCAGTAGTATTTTTATAAGTCAACAGTGAACAATCTGAAAAATAATTTTAAAATTATTCCAATTTTCAATACCCGCAGATAAAAATAAATACCTAGGAATTAACTAAACCAAAGAAGTTAAAAGATTTTAACAATAAAAACTATAAAACACTGATGAAAGAAGTTGAAGAGGACCCACAAAAATGGAATGATATTGTATGTTCATGGATTAGAAGAATCAATATTGCTAAAATGTCCATACTACCCCAAGCAATCTACAGATTCAGTGCAATCCCTATCAAAGTACCAATGACATTCTTCACGGAAATAAAAAATCCCAAAATGTATATGGACTCACAAAAGACCCAGAATAGCCAATGCTATCCTAAGCAAAAAGAGAGAAAACTGGAGGAATCACTTTACCTGACTTCAAATTTTACTACAGAAGTATAGTAATCAAAATAACATGATAGTGGCATAAAAACAGACATATGGACCAACAGAACAGACTAGAGAACCCAGAAACAAGTCAACATACCTATAGTGAACTCATTTTTGACCAAAGTGCTGAGAGCATACACTGGGGAAAAGACAATCTCTTCAATAAATGGTACTGGGAAAACGGGATATCCATATGTAGAAGAATAAAACTTGATCCCTATCTCTCATCTTCTACAGGCAACCAAGGCATAAATGGAAAAACGGGATTATATCAAGCTATAAAGTTTCTGATCAGCAAAGGAAACAGTGAAGTGAAGAGACAACCCACACAATGGGAGAAAATAGTTGCCAACTACTCATCTGACAAGGAATTAATAACCAGAGTATATATGGAGCTCAAACAACTCCGTAAGAAAAAAAATCTAATAATCCTAATTTTAAAAATGGGCAAAAGATTTAAAGAGACATTTCTCAAGAGAAGGCATACATATGGCAAACAATAGTATAAAAAACTGGTCAACATCATGATCATCAGAGAAATGCAAACCAATACTATAATAAGATATTATCTCCTTCCAATTAAAATGACTTTTATTCAAAAGTCAGGCAATAACACAGGCTGGTGAGGATGTGGAGAAAAGAGAACCCTCATACACTGTTGGTGTGAATGTAAATTAGTACAATCACTATAGAGAACAGTTTGGAGGTTCCTCAAAAACCAAAAACAGAACTAGCATATGATCCAGCAATCCCACTGCTGAGTGTATACCCAAAAGAAAGGAAATCAGTGTATAGAAGAAACATCTTCACTCCCATGTTTGCTGCAGCACTGTTAACAATAGTTAAAATCTGAAAGCAAACAACGTGACCATTAACAGATAAATGGATTTTAAAAAGTGGTACTTACATACAACGTAGTACTATTCTGAAATAAAAAAGGAGATAATATCATTTGCAACAACGTGGATAGAACTGGAGGTTATTAAATTAAGTGAAATAAGTCAGGCACAGAAAGACAAACATTACATATTCTTACTTATTTGTGAGATCTAAAAATAAAAACAATGGAACTTATGGAGACAGAAAAAAGAAGGATGGTTACCAAAGTCTGGGAAATGTAGTCAGGGATAGAGGGGAGCAGCAAGATGGGGATGGTTAATGGGGAAAAAAAGTAGTTAAAAAGAATGAATAAGACCTAGTATGTGATAGCACAACAGGGGGACTATAGCCAATAACAATTTAATTGTGCACTTTAAAATAATTAATAGAGTGTAACTGAATTGTTTGTAACACAAAGGATAAATAATTGAGGGGATGGATACCCAATTTTCCATGAGTGTTTGTTATGCATCTCATGCCTATAACAAAATATCTCGTATATCTCATAAATATATACACATACCATGTACCCACAAAAATTTAGAATAAACAAAAACCCGGTACTCCTGAAAAAATATTTTATTTATGACATACTATGAAATGTCAATAAAAAGTGAATCAACCGTAACCTACCAAAAGGAAACAAAACAAGCAAGCACAGAAATCCAGAAGTTGGAACATTCTGTGAGAAAATTAGCCAAACGTCATGAAAAACTGGGTTTTATTAGATTAAATGTGATTTAAGAGAACAATAATCAGAGGTATATTCTGTTTGTATAGAGATTTCAGAAAACGTTAATATCATCTATGTGTTGATAAGTTTCTGAAATGAAATAATGGAGGTCAATTATTGAAAAATCAAGATTACAAAAAGATATCATTTCAACTTTTTTTTGTAAATCAACTATTACAAAATAGTTTATAAAAAAGTTAATTAATACATTTATTTTTAAAAGTAAGTAAAAATAATGGCACATATATTTATTTTATATCTGTGTAGTTTGCATATAAATTGGTACAGAAATATCATCTAAAATATTAACAACAATAATTTATGGATAATGCGAATGTGACATTTTATCTTATTTTATTTTTGCCAGTCTAAATGTCATTAATTTATACAATAAATATTTATGATTTCAGTAATAATAAAAGATTATTTTTAAAAACCCAAATGCCGGGCATATGTTGAAGTCCTAACACACAGTATCTCAGATTGTGACTTTATTTGGAAATTGAGTCCTTAAGGATGTAACTATTTAAGTTAAGATAAAGTCATAGTGAAGTAGGATGGGCCCTTAATCCAATATGACTGGTGCCTTTGTAAAAACAGGAAAAGAGACAAAGAGACACAAGAGATAATATCATGTGACAACGGAGGTAGAGGTTGAAGTGTGGTAGCTACAAGGCGAGGTATGCCAAGAATTGCCAGTAAAACACCAGAAACTAGAAAGAAGTAGGAAAGGATTCTCTACTGCAGGTTTTAGAAGGAACATGGTCCTGCTGACACCTTGATTTCAAACTTTCAGATAACAAAATTGTGAAAGAAATAAATTTTGTTGTTTTAGGCAACTCAGTTTGTGGTACTGAGAGTGGCAGAAGGCAGTCAAATGCCTAGGTAGATAGGGGTGGGCTTCTGGTGAAAACCCTCCAAGCCTAAGACAGTTTAAAGCCTGAAAGCCAAGAAACAATTGAGAAATTGTCTTCCCATTTGGTGCATTTTCCTCTGACTGTTCTCCACCCTTCACCTATTTTACATAAACCTGCCCTTTCTTAATTGATTTTCTACACTATCATGCCATGCCCACCTATAAGTACTTTTTGGGAGACACAATCTAATTCTTAACACTGGGCACAGAATTCTGGTAGTCTGTTGTTTCTATACCATCCCCTGAAGATAAAGTCAACTGCTTCTTTTCAGTATTGCTGTTAAAAAGTCAGCTCTTGTTCTGCTTGCCATTAATTTTTAAATTATCTGTATTTTTTTCCTCTGGCTGCTTTTAAGATTTTTTTTTTCCTTCATTGCTGTTCTGCAGTTTCCTTCATTAATGTTCGGCACTCAGTGATTTGTACTTGTATAGAGACTTCATTTCTTTTCAACTCAGTATTTAATGATTTCCTAAACCCAAGAATGGCTAGATTTCATTGTCAGGGTAATTCTTACCCGGTATTGTTTTAAATTCTGCCTCCCTCCACTTTTCTCCTTAACATGTCTGGAAATCTGGTTAGATGTGTTTTGAAATTTCTCTCTCTTTTTTCCATTCTTATTTAACCTCGTGAACCAATATCCTCACACTACAAGTCACCACCAATTGTGGTATGTTCCTATGGGCAAACTGTGACATCAATATTTACCTTTCCTAAAGATTGGTACTTTCTTAATTATTTTTGACCGATTACAAATAGTCTTAATTTCCTTTTTTTTCTTATTATACTTTAAGTTCTAGGGTACATGTACACAACATGCAGGTTTGTTACATAGGTATGTATGCGCCGTGTTGGTTTGCTGCACCCATTAACTCGTCATTTACATTAGGTATTTCTCCTAATGGTATCCCTCCCTCAAACCCCCACCCCAAGACTGGCCCTGGTGTTTGATGTTCCCTGCTCAGTGTCCAATTGTTCTCATTGTTCAATTCCCACCTATGAGTGAGAACATACAGTGTTTGGTTTTCCGTCCTTGCAATAGTTTGCTCAGAATGATGGTTTCCAACTTCATCCATGTCACTGCAAAGGACACAAACTCATCCTTTTTTATGGCTGCATAATATTCCATGGTGTATATGTGCCACATTTTCTTAATCCAGTCAATCATTGATGGACATTTGGGTTGTTTCCAAGTCTTTGCTATTGTGAATAGTGCCACAGTAAACATACATGTGCATGCGTCTTTATAGTAGCATGATGAGCCTTAATTTTCTACATGCAAAGGTTGTATTAATAGCTATGTTAGTATCAGATTAAATTCACCAGAAAATTAAGACAATTCTAAATACATATACAGCCAAAATACAACTTGAAAAATGGAAATAACTGCAAAAAAATTGACAATTTTGCAAACATACTAGAAATGTGAACATTTTGCTTTCATTAACATCACCCTGATATATCCAACAGATTATAAAAAGCAGTAAAATTTTTAATGTAACTATTATTTTGACTTATTGGTCATATACCAAACATTGCCTAAAATACATTCTTTTCCAAACTGTAGGACAAACTTTAAAAATTAAAAATATTTTAAAAATTGAAGATGCATTAAAGATAATCAATTCTTTAAAGCAAAAATAACACCACTATATTTAGGGTGTATAAAATTTGTAAAAGTAAAATGTACAAAACCAGGAAAACAACAAAGCAGTGGAGAAGGTCATATACGCTTAAAAAAATTTCTTCACTCTACTTGAAGTGTTATATTGTTCTTAGGTGGATTGGGATAAGTTTAAGATGTGTATTGTAACTCTAGATCAATTAGCAGAGAACAGATACAAGGAAATAAAGCTAAAAGCCAAGAATGGAGATAAAATAGAGTAATAAAAGATACTCAATTAATCAAAAAAAATGGGAGAAAAAAGAAAAATGAAGTATAGGTGGGTCAATTAGAAACATTTTCTAATACATATTTTCATGTTTCAAATTAGAAAGTAATAAAATGTAAATGGCCTCAGCATCACAATTAAACACAGAGATTAGAAAAAACCTATTTTAAAAAAGAACAAATAACATGTTATTATACACATATTTCAATTTTAAAAAACAGATATGTTAAATAAGAAACTATGAAAAGATATACACTGCTAAAACTACTTTGATAAAAGGTGAAATAACCATATTAATATCATGTAGGATAGGCTTCAGGACAAGGGCTAGTGCCAGAAATAAAAAGGTATGTCATAATAATAAATGTCTGTACACACCTATTAATAGAGCTTCAAAATAAATGGTGCAAATGACGTAAATGAAAGAAGAAACAAAAGCTGTCACACTTGGAAATTTCAACACTCATGTCTCAGGAATTAGCAGGTTAAGTAGACCAAAAAATTTAGTGTAAAGAAGACATGAATAATATTAAAAATCAATTTGACTTAATTGACACTTATGAAACACCATTAATTTTGCCATCAACAGCAGAATGAATATTCTTTCTAGGTGCACTTGGAACATTCGCCAAAATAGTATATGTGATAGGCCCAAAAACAAGTTTCAATAACTTTGATAGGATTTATGTTACACAAAGTGAGTATAAAGAATATATATTGTTCTCTAATACTGTAACAAACTAAGAATGCCTTCCCTTACTGCTTTTGACTGTTGTACTAGCAGTCTTAGCCTCAGCATTAAGACAGGCAAAATAAATAAAAGGCATATACATTGGAGTTAGAAAAATAAAGCTCTATTTACTATAAAAAGACATAATCTTGTGCATGTAAAATCTCAGAAATCTACCAAAATGCCACTAAAATTAATTACTTACAGAGTTCACAAGATACAAGGTCAATATGAAAAAAAATCAGTTGTATTTCTGCAGTGTAGGAATAAATAATTTTTAGAAACATATTTTAAAAACAATATAATATCAAAAACATAAAAATGGAAATAAATATAATAAAATGTGTCAAAAACCTTACTCCCAAAGATATTTAAATACATAAATACTCATGCAAATAAAGACTGTTAAGGTATCAACTCTCTCCAATCAATGCACTGAAATAATAACTGTTGTTAAGATGCCATATCGCTCCAAGTTACTCTACTGATTCAATGCAATCTCAATAAAAGTCCCCACAGATATTTTGTGTCATTGTCTGTGTGTGTGTCAATTGAAAAGCTAGTTCTAAAGGCAAAGAATATAGAACAGCCCAAACAATTTCAAAAAGAAGAATGAATTTGGAGAACTTACACAGTCTGATGTATAAACTTAACTGAAAAGCTAAGGTAATCAGGAGAATATAATATTGGGAACAGATATTAATCAATTACAGAATATCGGTAGGGTCTATTGATTTCTGACAGTGATGCCAAGATAGCTCAACGGAGGGAACATGGTCTTCTAAAAAACATGATGCTGGAATCTGATTCTTTATCTGCACGGAATAAAGTATGTCTCAACTCCCCCCGATCCAACCACACACACACACACACACACACACACACCCGCAAACCAAAATAGAACAAATAATAACGTAAAAGCTAAAATGATAAAATTATGGTAGAAATATGAAAAAATATTTTAACAACATTAGGATAAGCAAATATTTACTTAATAAATATTTATTTAATAGTAAAATCACTAACCATTAATGAAGAAATGACTATTTGTGGTAAACATACAGTGGAACACAATGGAGTTCCTAGGAACTCAGGGAAAAGAAAGACAACAGTACATATCATAACATGAATGAAACTTAAAACCTCTATGCTGAGTGAAATTAGCCAGACAGTAAAAATTATTTGTCACATACACACAAGTCTAAATGAAGCAAGAATCATATGGTGATAGAAAGCAAATTAGTGGTTTTCTGGGTCACTTGGGAGAAAAGGGTTGTCTAGTTTGGGACGTAAAGAAACTTTTGGGGATGTTGGAAAGAATCTATATGGATTGTGGTGGTGTTCTACGTGCACACGTTTTCAATAATTTAAAATAGGTACATTTTGTTGAATGCATATTATACCGCAATAGGGTTGATTTTAAAAGTTAAGCACATACTGGGCTATAAAGAAAGTCTTCACTAAATTTATGACTTAGAATCCTTCTGTCTGCCCTCAACAATTAAACAATTTCTCTGATCCTAAGTTTCCCAAGTCCTTATCAATTTCATTAAGATGAAAAGCAATAACGTGTAAGGCATGTGAAAAGGGCACAGTAAATGTTGATTTGCTTTCCTCATCCTATCTCCCACTTATAGAAATATTCTAATAACTTATAGAAATATTCTAATTGAAAAATTGTGGCTTCTTTACTTTTGCTATGCTTTTCTAATAAATTTTACCATTCATTTGTTACAACTCTGCCCCTAGGTCATTAGACCACGGTGTGTGCTATCATTGTTAAAAATAGGCCGGGCGCGATGGCTCAAGCCTGTAATCCCAGCACTTTGGGAGGCCGAGACGGGCGGATCACGAGGTCAGGAGAACGAGACCATCCTGGCTAACATGGTGAAACCCCGTCTCTACTAAAAAATACGAAAAACTAGCTGGGCGCGGTGGTGGGCGCCTGTAGTCCCAGCTACTCGGGAGGCTGAGGCAGGAGAATGGCGTAAACCCGGGAGGTGGAGCTTGCAGTGAGCTGAGATCCGGCCACTGTACTCCAGCCCGGGCGACAGAGCGAGACTCCGTCTCAAAAAAAAAAAAAAAAAAAAAAAAAAAAAAAAAAAAAAAAAAAAAAAAAAAAAAAAAAAAAAATAGTTGCTGTCTTTCATTCAGAGAGTACATATGTAATCTGCCAGTTCTATCAGCTAAACAATATTTTATATAAGAAGCAGATATTTGCTGAATTGATTTAAATTTTGGTACTCATATTCTAAGTAGTCTGAGTCCAGTCATTTTTTATTTTAAAACTTTTTATTAAATATATGCTATATATCGTGGTAAATTTTCTGTAGTGATAGAAAAATGAAAAAGATCACAGCATCATGTAACTAACATCTCAAAAAAAACTATTGAAGATATAACTAAGAAAACTGAGCAGGAGAATTTTCATGGGAGGATAGTTGTTTAAATATTTTCTGGATGGCAATTAACTTATCATCTGGTTGCTTCTAATAATTTTTATTGTGACTTAGTAAAAGCACCAATCAATTTATTAGAGGAAAAAAATCAGTTGAATTTAGGACTATTTTCCAAGCATATATATAAGAAGTAAAAATAAAATCTTGTAGATCACTGCATGCATTATCAGTTTTCTGACTTATTACAAATCCAAGTTAGTTTTGTTTAGTTTTACTTAATTCAGATACTGTTTCTAAAACTAATAAATATCAGAACTACTGGCCTGATCTAGAAACTTCCTCTCTTAAACCTATTCAAGTTAGACAAACATCGTCAAGCATAGTCATCCCAAATTACCTTGAGTAAATCTGTTCACTGAAAATCAGATGTCTGGTCATATCAGATGTTAATTATTTCAATTACTTTCCAGGAAGAAATACATCATCAGCAACAACAAAAGGATCCGCGATTGTGAAAGGTATTCCTTTTACAAATATTTAGATTTCTAGTTTTAATCTCTTTAAATTTCATACTTTAAAAATTGATTTGTTTGACCACATTTCAAAAAAAAAAAAAAATTCAAAATTTCTGCATGCGAATGTTAAAACCTGTGACTTCTCAGATGAGTTCATGTTTACCAGCAGGGCTCACCCTAAAGGCCGGCTGAACATCCAGTGTACTTTCCCTTCACTGTGGTCAGTGAATCAGCAAGTGTTACAGGAGTTCAGTGTGAAATGCCAGGTGCTATTTCAACAGCCCTTCTTTCACAATGCTTAGGGTGGGGTCACTCTGGTAGACCCTGATAAGGTTACTGGAAGTGAGTTCCTGGGGTGGTCAAGTTAACATCCTCTAAGCTCATGCTCTCTGAATGTAGAAGGTAGTCACAGAAACCTGGTTCCCTTTTTTGGTCTAAAGGCTACTCAACCGCAAGCTGCTTATTAAACTCTGTCTGGAAAATATTATTCACTGAAATCATGTCTCAATAGCACCAAGTTTAATTTTGTAATTAACCAAACCATCTGTCATTGCAAGCCTCTCTTAAGGGCATCCAAACGGGAGAACTTGTAGAACCTTGCATGGTGAGTGGTAGTGAACGGCTGCGAGAAGGAAATGGTATGAGTTTCAAATTATAGCTACAAATAGATTGTCAACTTACCGACTCAGAACAAACTACTTTCCTAAAGAGATGCTCCTGCATCTTTCCATAAACAGATTATTGCCCTTTTCATAAAATGTTTAGCTCTTTGCTTTATAAAATAAAATTCATATGAACATAAATGCTGCTGCAAAGGACCGTCCATCTGCGTTTTTGCTATGTGTGAATAACAGCAACATTTCCTTGAAAACTTAAGAATAATTACTAAATAATCAACAATGAGTATTAATCAGTTATATAATTTATTCTTCCTTCTAGATTTCAAGGCTTTCTGTCTTGCTGCATTAAACCTACATAGATACTTACAATACATGCAAATCAAAGATATCAAGAAATAAAATCTCTAGAGGTGATCAAACATTATTAGTTGGACACGCCTTGAATCAGGTTTGAATTAGGTTTAAATATTTAATGATGCATATTTGGATCTGACATCATCCGAACAGTTCTGAACTAATATCCCAGACAGGATCTTAAAGACAATTTTTTATTTTGGTGGTTTTGTTTTTGGATGTACATTTAAAAGGTATCAGAAAATTTGTATAATTTTAAAAATTAAATATTTTAAAACCTTAAAATCAAATATAGATACAACTATATCTTTATACTTGTAATATATTTACTAAATAAGGTGAAGTCACAATGATGGGAAAGTATTGTGAGTAATTCAATTTACAAAATTTTTTCATCTTTTAGCAGTTTATATCATCAAATTTTGATACTATGTAGTCCACAGGAGGGATGAATAAATGCCAGAAAAATAATGGTGATAGATACATGTTGATTGTTACACTTCCTCAATACCTTGGTCTATTAGTATTTAAAGTTTTAATTAATAGCGAATAGGTGCTTTAATGGTCAAGTAGGATATTTGGTTCTCAATAACCTGTAACATCTTAAAGTTAATATTGAAATGCCACTTACATACATCCTTTCCTTTAGTGGTGAGGATGGACAGGAAAAAGCAGTTCTAGACCCTGAACAAGTTGGTTTGTATGGGTTAGCTATTTTCCGATGAGATCAGTCTAGTGCTGCCACCTGCACTCCAAAAGATTGGTCCCAAAGGAGTGATGATGTCATTATGCCAACACCATCACATCTCAGTGTTATTATATTGAGTCAGCCAAACTTGGCCCCATATTGGTCTGGTTCCTGTTCTTCTGACTTCAACCCACACCGTTTGGAAATGGTATTCTTTGTGAAAAGATTAATGGCTTCAGTTCTAATTACCTTAATTATCAGCTACTCTCTAATAAGAATGTTATCTGGATAATGACTAAAAATTATGAAAATCAACCTCAAATAGAACAGGTTTTACCCTTTAAAAGTAACATAGCTAATATCCTACTTATGACAACTTTTCCAGTATGTAATCTTACATGAGAACTATACTCGTATAGTTAATCAGTTGCCAGAAAATGATTGCCAGTAAAGGCAGAGCAAGAAAAGAAAGACATTAAGTTTTCCTAAATTTCAAGCTATTTTCACCAGTAAAAGAAAAAGATAACTCAACTAGGTTATTCTAGACTGGAGGGATATGTACAACTAATATTTCACAAATCTCACTAAAGATGCTAGAGGAAAGAGCTCACCAGGATGAGTGAAGCTATTGGATGTGTAACTCCTATTTATACACCTATATTGATTATTTATTAGCACACAACTGTTAAATAAAACACTAAGTGCATTTCCCATGTCATGTTTTCAGAATTTCTTTTGGTAAAAACATATTTTGTCCCTTTGAAGTACATCTATAATTGTTCACCTTAGATTTGGAACTTAGTTTTAAGTAGCACACAATTATCTTATGAAATTGAGCTAAGCAGTAAAACTCCTTACCTTTGAGGATTGCTAGATTATTTTCTTAAAAGATAAATAAAACAACAACAAAAAGAAAGGGGATAATTCCATTCCAGTACTGAAATTAAAACACTATACATAATCCACATTAGAATTTTTAAAAGTTATGGAGTATCTGAAAGGTACATACTTAACATTTCAATTAAAAATAATTAAATTAAAAGTAGAAACCCAATAGTTATGAAGAATGTTTACCTATTATTATTTATCTCAACGGGACTAGTTTGAAAAGAGAAAATCTTTTCCAATCCCACCCTCCCTTCCCATCTTAGTAGAAAAACAAGATGAACAAGGTAGTAATCCATTATGACCTTAAGTCAATTATCTTTAAGTAAAAGATCTTGTTGTAAGAAAAAAAAAAAAGCTAGTTTTACAACTTTTAAATTCTTTGTACTTTGTTACAACTAACATTTCCAAATTGTCCAGATTAAGCAATGTTTCCCCCTTATCTATTTAACTACACTTTAAAATCTTATAAATGGTGGCCGGGCGCGGTGGCTCACGCCTGTAATCGCAGCACTTTGGGAGGCCGAGGCGGGCGGATCACAAGGTCAGGAGATCGAGACCATGGTGAAACCTCGTCTCTTCTAAAAATAGAAAAAATTAGCCGGGCGCAGTGGCGGGCGCCTGTAGTCCCAGCTACTCGGGAGGCTGAGGCAGGAGAATGGCCTGAACCCGGGAGGCGGAGCTTGCAGTGAGCCGAGATTGCACCACTGCACTCCAGCCTGGGCGACAGAGCGAGACTCCGTCTCAAAAAAATAAATAAATAAATAAATAAAATAAAATAAAATAAAATAAAATAAAATCTTATAAATGAAGTTGCAAGTCTGAGGAAGGATAAGGAAATTCTATCCATTTGCACTGGAGTAAATAAAACATTGGAAGAAAGTAAAGATAAGAAATTACACAGGGAAACTAAAATTATTGTTTTAAAATATCTCTTTTCGTTGTTATTGCATATGTCATGCTTATCATTTATCAGCAGGCCTTATGTTGGTAAAATCAGTACAGATTGGGCTGGTTATATGCTGCTGAGTCATCCAGTTTGGAAATTTACCAGTAATAAATCACTACAGTTCAACCTCTTTGCTACCTCCACACATATTTCTAAGTAGTTACAGTCAGAACAACAACGAAAAAAGAAACCTTACAGTTTTAGGTTTGTTCAAGATTCAAACATCACTAATAGCCTGGGTGCAAAAAAGCATATTTCCTTTCCTAAATGACTTTCAGTAAGTTTGACTTATATAATTATACTATTCTATCAAAACTGGATATAATGTAAGTCAAATCCTGTTTACCAAAAAACAGCATTTCCAGATAAGTCAGACTAATTGTGAGTGCTGCCTTTCAAAATCTAACCATGAGTTTATTATTGAGTACAATGAGAAGAAATATTTTCACATTTAACTTGGTTTTGGTGCAAGTTATCATCTAAAAAAAGTGGTTGATTGTTTTAGAATTTTAACATCCTATTTGAGTCTTTAGTTGACTTCAGCTAGAAACTATTAAAAATGTTCTAATGCTCAATTATTGTTGTTTTAAAATTATTTTAAAATTTATTTTAATAAAACACAAAACATGAGTTTTTGTAATTAATTTCAGAAAATCACACATAATGGAAATTACCTTAAGTATTTTATCTGTATTTAAAGAGAAAGGATAAATATTAAAGCATTCTATATTTTGAGATAATGTTTTAGAATTTAAAAAATTGTCATAATTAAAATAACTGTGATAATTAAAATGGTTAATTTCTGTTTGTTGTAGTTAATTCCTTGGCTGTAATATTCAATTGCTTTGAATGTGTTTTTATAAAATATGCTTTCAGAGCTTTCAAAAGGTTAAAGGCTTGGAATGAACCAAAAAGCCCATCAATTATAGATTGCATAAAGAAAATGTGGCACATATACACCGTGGAATACTATACAGTCACAAAAAAGGATGAGTTCATGTCCTTTGCAGGGACATGGATGAAGCCGGAAACCATCATTCTCAGCAAACTAACACAGGAACAGAAAACCAAACACCACATGTTCTCACTCAGAAGTGGGAGTTGAACAATGAGAACATATGGGCACAGGGAGGAGAACATCACATATCAGGGCCTGTCAGTGGGTAGGGTGCTAGAAGAGGGATAGCATTAGGAGAAATACCAATGTAGACGATGGGTTGATGAGTGCAGAAAACCACAATGGCACATGTATACCTATGAAACAAACCTGCACATTCTATACTTGTATCCCAAGACTTAAAGTATAATAAAAATAAAATAAAATAAAATAAATAACAAGTTACCTTTCCATCTTCATTACTTTTTGATTCTGAAACATTCCTGACTGGAAGACAGACTTAAGGGAGTTTAAACACACACTAATTTATGTGGACCAGTTGAGAGAGTTTCTCCTGAAATGAATCATTCTGATAATTTTAAAAACCTACTTCTATAGGGTATATTATCGAATATTACAGAATTTATTGTGTCTATCAGGATGTTTGGCTGTCATATAGGACAACATATCACAGTCTACATGCTAGCAAGAACAGTTAATGTGATATAAAATCTGTGTAGTGGGCCTAATTCTGTCTCGTTAATACTTCTTCTTTCATTTGTTATTTTTTATATCCTAAAACAATGTCTACGGAACGTCAAACTCTCTATCTTACTTTACCGACCTGGGTCAATTTTCATTGGCAATGTTTCATTATAGACTCCAACTCAAAAAAAACATTGTATATTTCCTTATAGAAATTATGATAGTGATGTCTTATATTTCAGGCAACAATTATCTTTTCTATCAGCATCTGTCAGTATGAGAAGAACTAAAATTAGTCTCTGTTCATCAGTATCATGAATGATAATTATTTCCTTTGGAATCTGTGAGTAGGAAAAAACCAGTTATTAACCTAGCTGTATGTATATAGTTTCTATATAGCAGGAATAAATAAATATGCATATATATATTATATATATATATATATAGAACAAGCAAATTTGTATGTTAATTCTATTATTTCTCATTCCTCTTACAGGAGTGAGTCATAAGCAAAGTAGTTAAGAAGTAAAGTCTGAATCTGACTGCGTCAATCAGGGTGGGTTTACACTTAGGTTCTAATTCTAACAACTCTACCTAGTTTGCAAATATGGCTAAAACACTTGTTTTTTCCTACTGCCTGTTCTTTCCACCCCGTCCCCACCTCATATCACCTTCCCCAAATTAACACCTCCTACCCCAACCCCAAACATTCTGGCTCCTCTTGATAGCTTATAAACCCTGTATCAAACACCTGTGTGTGTAATTTGTTCCAAGAGAAAACATGATCTCTCATCAGAAGCAAATAAAGCATATGGCATTTGATTCTCTAAGCACATCCTCAAATATTTTAAGCAACTTCTTGATTTTCATAATTCCGACTTCTGAAGTGCTTCCTTTTTTTACCTCAATTTCAAAATTACTAGGTATCATATGATTATTGTAAAGCTGTGCATTTTGCAAATCAACCTCAATTATTATTAGACTTTGCTTTTTCAGCAGGAGAAATAAATTCCCCACAGTGGCCATTCATTTGCCTCTCAGCATGGTCTCGTTCCTAAAGAAACTTGAATCTGAATTTACTTCCTCTTTACTGGTTGGAAAACAAATGTTTGATTTGGGGCGAGCATGTAAGTGAGTTTTAAGCACACACGCAGGTAACAACGTGTCCCCAGCACAACCTCAACCATTTAGGAAGTTTCAAATTCCCAGGAATATAAGTTGTTTCACAGACCCAGCAAAGTGCTGGGGGAATAGTAGGTAAGCAATTTGGGGAACTTCAGAAATGCAAGTACCCCAAGTAACTTACTGCACTCTGCCTTCATTCCTTCCTTCAAGCTAGAAAGACTTGGGGGAATGTTGCCAACCTATTAGCATTTCCAGAACTGAAATATTCTCTTCCCAAGATGGTACTATTGCAATGATAGCAAGACATGTGGAGCCCAACTTGCCTGGCTCTCTTCAGGTTTGTAGAGAATATGGTAGTTTCACAGATCTGTTTCACCTATGATAAAAAGCGGAAAGGTTAAAAATCTATACTTCTAGTTCATGCCTTTTTTTTTTCTCCTTTTGACTTTCTTTTGCCAAGGAGTCTTTGTGCAGAGGCTGGTGAAAGTATGATCACAGCTTACACCCTTCGTGTCACATTATTTCTTAAGATCTCTTATTTTTCATATTTCCAGAGGTGGTAATCTCATTGCAGGACTAAAGTGGTTATGACTCTTAACAGTAAAGAAGGAAAGAAAAAACAAAGAAGGTAGGAGAACATTACATTTAATTGCAAGTGCAGTAGAAAATTTTATGTAAGCAATAGAATAAAACAAAACAAAATAAAACCTCCCTGCTCTGGAGAGGGAAAGACTAAATATTTAAATAAGATAGCTTATAAGAGATGTCTAAGTCAAATAGTCTACCTTTTGTTTTTCTTTTAATCAACAACTTCCATTTCCCTCTATTCCCCCATAAAGGCATTATGACTTTTAGTGAGTCCTGCCTTAATAAGCCATTCTAAAGATGAGTATGTGATCAATTTATGTTTAAAAGCCTGCAGAGGGGCCCAATTATAGAGTAGACTGTTGGTATAAATTGTAATAGTTTATGTCAGGAAGTTCTTTTATTTTTTAGATAAAATTCAGTGTAACTGTATGTCATATTTACAGTGGAGAATACAATGTAAATAGTGCCTGCTGGAGTTGTGCAATATGGTGGCCCTCAAAACTCTCATTACTTGAGCTGCTCACTTCTAAAAACATTAGTTCAACTCTATAGTCATACAGGCATAATTTGGGGGAAGGAATACATTCAATTTCAAAACTCCTCAGTAAGAGAAAATTAAAGAATGGCAAACAAATGAGTAAGGAGAAATCTGAATACAGTTGTTAATAATATTATCCCCAGAGTATAGGTTCTTAGAATTATCACCTAGTCTCCTTTTGCGTATTTTGTTTCACTCGTCTAGAGTCATTCAAGATGAATATGCACTGCAAGTCTACTGATTCCACCCAGTCTATTAAAATCACCTCTAAATCAAGTGTGAGATAGACTGCTGCCCCAAATCTTTAACTCAGAATTTTCTGTGTGACGTTTAATGCTGATTCTGTCTCCTTGCCTACTGTATTTATAACTAAGGACTCTTTGAATATATTATTGTTGTTATTTGCAACTGTCTGGCAGCAGTTACACTAATTCAAGTTGATAAGCAGCTGTTTACATTCTTTATGAACTCATGGTGGAATATGATGTAGTAGATCACCTGAAGAACTTTGTTTTGTGATATTATCATGACATAATGTAAAATACCATGGAACAGGTCATATTGCCCAAGTGTCACTACACCTTGTGTCAAAAACCTGAAACCGCTTTTGTCAGTTGGCTAATTGGCTTATTTCTCCAGAGATCCTCAGGTACATGATATTGGAATTCACAGTTCAGAGGGAGGTGACACACCCATTTCTGTGCTTAGACATTATTCCTGCCTTCTAGTCTGTCAACCTCATCCTCGTCAGTTTAATGAGAGTCTACAGAGGGTGTGGTCTGGTTTTACTCAAGCAATCAATAAGTGACGGCAGCATAGGAATGTAAAGTGAACAAACATGCGGCAAATAAATAGAAGGCAGAAAATATTGCCTTGCAAATAGACTCTGAAAGTTCATTTAAAGTTGAAAAATTTCACTATTTCTTAAGTTGTATTTTGGTAGGTTCATACATACAACTAAATTGACTCAAGTTTCAACCAAAACTATTTTTACAACCTACCTTCCTTCTAGGTAATACTCATTACCAAAATTTTATCTTGGTTACTCTGGTCTATGGAGTAACTGTAAATGACTCACTAATAGCTACTCATGAAGTTTTCTTCTGGGAATTACTTTCAATAAGGCAAGAGATTAATGTGGTGAAATACCTTCTGAGCTGAAGCTATTATCTTTGTACTGAACAGAAGTCTAGAAGTGAACACGTAGATGTGTGTCTGCTCAAATGCTGAAATCCAGGACCTATTCTATACCAGAGTATTTGGAATGTATTTTACTAATTGTCCCATTGACTATTAAAGGAAATTTGCAACCAGAGAGAAAGATACATACAACAAACCTGATTCAGCATGGTCAAAAACTTGAAAGAAACCATTAATAACAACAAAAATATTAGAAATCTCAAGAAAAATGGTTTTCCTGAGAAGATCATACTACAAGCCTACAGGTCATATCTGCAGAACATATTCTTTTGTTCTTACTGGTAAAACCACTAATCTGACTTAATGTATGACATAAATACAATATAATACTTTTAGAGAATTTTTTCCATGCCAAGTTTTGGTCGTAATTTATGTAATGAATTAGAATTCAACAAAATAATGTGAAGATTAGAAGATAGGACGTGCCTCATCTTGAATTTTGGGTGATCATGGCCAATTGTACAGTTGTTCCTTGGTATGTAGGTGGAGGATTGCTTCCAGAAGCTCCTCATATTCCCAA
This sequence comes from Chlorocebus sabaeus, assembly GCF_047675955.1. Classification (NCBI taxonomy): domain Eukaryota; kingdom Metazoa; phylum Chordata; class Mammalia; order Primates; family Cercopithecidae; genus Chlorocebus; species Chlorocebus sabaeus. Next base: position 32,964,318 of record NC_132913.1, on the reverse strand, counting down.
ACCCATGCATACTCAAGTCTTGCAATAAGTCCTGCCCAGTGTGTGTATATGAAGATTCACCCCTCCATATATATGGATTTCACATCCAGGAATATTGTATATTTGATTTGCAATAGGTTGAAAAACATCCACATGTGGACCTGCCTGGTTCAAATCCATGTTTTTCAAGCGTCAACTGTAGTTATTTTCTTAAAATGTCTGCTTAATTGTATAGTGTGTTTCTTTTGTCTAATAATAGGCAAGGTAAGTTTCATTAAAAAATATTTTTGAAACATGTATTGAGTTTTTACTCTATTCAAAGTATATCCATGTATGTTGTTTGTATTATACTTCATAATAATACATAGAAGTAAAAATAATTGTTCATGAATGTTTATCCTTAAAGAGACTAAACATCCAAAGTCAAGCACAATTAGAAACTTATATAGCTAGAGTGTAAACTCACTTGGCATGTATCATCAGGCCAGTAGTCTTCCCATTACATGAAAAGGAAACCAATGAAAATCACAGAAGTCATTCAAAACACAGTTCTTCTTGGCTCCCTCAAGGTCTAAGGCTTAATAATAATTATTAATTATTATTAAAGTTATCTTATTATTTGTTATGGACTAAATGTTTGTGTTATTGCTGCCCTGTGAGTTCATATACTGAAGCCCTAACCCACAATGTAGTAGTATCTGGAGATGGGGCCTTTGGAAGGTAAGAAGAGGTCATGAGTATGAGGCAATCATAATAGTATTAGTGCCCTTATAAGAAGAGATAAGAGCTCTCTCTCACACACACTCTCATTCTTTCCTGACTCCATGCCCATACAAAGAAGGGGTCATGTGAGCATACAGCAAGGAAGTGGCTTCCAAAAATACAAGAGAAAAGATCTCAGAATGAAACCTGCCTTGCCAGCGCTTTGATCTTGGACTTTCCAGCCTCTAGAAGTGTGAGAAATAAATTTCTGTTGTTGAAGCCGTTCATTCTATGATATATTTTTTATGGCAACCTGAGCGACTAAGACATCATCTTATGTGAAATAAACTGACTATAATCTTACCTGAAGAAGTAATATGGAGATGAGGAGGTTAGTGAAGAGGAAGATCAATTTCTTTCTCCCTCCTAGAAGATATATTTTCAGTGGATTGGGAGGCACTACTACTTGCTAAATACTACTTGCTAATAGTACTACTTGGCATATATACCAATTACTCTTCTATCAAATCTCAAGTCTCCTCCCAGACTTAAGTCTATGGTTTATCTTTATAAAATAAAAATATGGACTAGGGATCCATATGTCCAATAACATATTCAGTAAATTATATTTTCATACTTCGTTACCTCATTCTAGATTTATAATCAAATGTCGAAGTTATGTGTCAAACTAATTTCTCAGGATTTTGGTTGAATATTATCTCTTCTCAGGTTTTCTCTCTAGCTACTATCAATCTGAGAAGGAACAACTCATCAACACATCACATTGATGAAGAATTCAACCAAAGCCTGAGCTCTCTTCAGACAATGAGAGAAGATTTGCATGTAACAACTGGGGACATGTAATTTTAACTTTTACAATGAAGATAGACTACAATATTCAGGATTACTTGTAGGAATTAAGTGATAATCACTCATTGTTTAAGGTAGATTCAGCTCTTTGTGGTCACAGGAGTTGAAAAAGATAACAAGCATTTGTTGAAATGCAGTAAACACAGTCTAGAAAGTCAATATTACATGTTTTTAAAGCCAAAATGGAAACAAACCAGAAGTGAGCTAGAAACTAAGTTCTTGAATAATAAATAGCATGCTAAATGGAGGAGAGTAGGCACGCTTTGATAACAATACTGTTCTCATCAGAAAAGCATCAAGAATCTGGAAAGATAAACAACTGAAGAGACAGGAAGAGGTTTGCTGAGAGAGGAGGTAAGACTCACAACTGTAATATTGTGTAACTGTTTTTTGAGTCCCACTTTCACTTCTCTTTGTCATATTATTTAAGTGTTTCAAAGTAAAGGACAGACAATCCACTGATACTTGCCAATTTGCTAGCAGCTCATTAGAATAGACAACTGGTTGCACTTTCAATTAAGTACGCTTTAGCTCCTAAATATGCATTGAATTTATATTTAAAGTATCTGTTACTGCATGGTAATTACACGGAGCCATGAGTACTGGAACCTGGCACATTCCCTAAACACAGTAGTGCACTGTCAGGAGAAAATGGAAAGGCTTGACCAAGTTCCTCCCAATGACACATTCTTCACTAATCTAAATCAACGTAACCTTAATCTTCTCTAATCATGGAAGTATACAGCTCTCATTATAGCAAATATGGAATGTCAAGCAAACTACAAAAAGACAAATTTATATTCATTTTTATATACTAATTTTTGTTCTATGCAATTTTGGGAAGTGCTTTTATTATTAAAACCCCTCTGCTTTTAAAATGATGTTTTCTACACGTAAACCCCTCCACTTCCCAACGATCAGCTTTTTCTCCTCTTCAGAATAACAATTTCTGCAATAAAAAATAGCAGATTTTTCCTTCTCAAAGGGTACTTATTTTCCCCTTCCTACATTATAATACTACAAATTGGTGTCTTATAACATACATACTCTAGCTTCTGTGAAGAGTTTCTTAATGAACGTGCCTTAAGAGTCTCATGTGCCGCACATGGGATGCAGGTGTGTGGAGCTGGGCATGGCTCCCCCTTAGGGAAAGTGTGTGAGACCTGGGTCTTGTGGAGCCCCTGGAGTCAGATGCCTTTGGCCGTAGACACTCTTCTGCTTTACCCCAGTCTGTCACACAAATCTCATTTGATTTTTAACGCTGTGAAGAGGACTGGGAAACTATGCTTTTCTATTTGGAAAACCGTGTAGTCCATGCTCTTGTCCACATAAAGCATATGGCCACAAAGGCATTCTGACCAGATTTACCTTAATGGGAGGAAAATATTAAAACTTTAAGTGTTTTGATATGAACATTGTGCTGGGTTAGTCATAGGATAAAACACTAATTTAAACAATCATGCCTTTAAAACTTCTTAACATAATTTTTTTTTTTTAATTTAACTTCTTTTGACAAACACAAATGATCTACTAACTGGTCTTCTGAAAGTTTTGTTTAGGCATCATCCCAGGTACAGACATCTTGATCTGTGTTATTTCTACCACAAGTACCTATAACAAATTTCATTCCATCAGCTCAGTACCCTACTGGGTGATTAACTAGTAATTTGACAAACCATTTGTGGTTAGGTGGATTGATGTATTGGCTTATTTAGATAACATTTGCATTTTGATAGGGAATATCAGTTCTCCTGGATGGCAGGAAGTTCGCGTGATGCTTGCTTGACTAACCTCTGGACAAAATGTCTGATTCATCGATTCATAGCCAGTGCTTGATTTTTCTTTGTTTGTTTTGTTTTGTTTTGAGATGGAGTTTCACTCTTGTTGTCCAGGCTGGAGTGCAATGGCGCAATCTTGGCTCACTGCAACCTCCGCCTCCAGGGTTCAGGTGATTATCTTGCCTCAGCCTCCTGAGTAGCTGGGATTATAGGCATGCACCACCACGCCTGGCTACATTTGTGTGTGTCTGTGTGTGTGTGTGTGTGTGTATATATATATATTTTAATTGAGACAGGATTTCTCCATGTTGGTCAGGCTGGTCTCAAACTCCCGACCTCACGTGATCCACCCGCCTCAGCCTCCCAAAGTACTGGGATTACAGGCGTGAGCCATGGCGCCCAGCCTGTTTGCTTTTTAATGAATTAAAGAGTGGGTGCACTCTAGTAGAGACAGATAATTGCAACAGAAGTCACTATAAGTTCCTTTGAATCATAACTACTGGTTATATGCCTGTCCCATCTACAGGGTTATCAGTGCTGGTTTACAATAAGACTAATGGAATATTCTTTTCATGGCAGAAGAAAAGAGAATTTACACATGTTTGAGAGGTAAAGATGAGTAGTTGTTAAACTGTCATGTCTAGACTGGACTGTGTGAGGAAAATATTTCTTTGGCATTTCTTCCTAAATGATTCAGATTCACAAGAATAAAAAGTGTGTTAATCTTTTTATTAAGAGCAATTTTGAAGGATTTACACTATGTATAGAACCACTAAATGTAAGACATGCTGACTGATAATGAAATAAGGAATCTTTCCACTTTTGTTTCTTTGCTATTGTGACACATTTTATTTTGAAATTAAACTTCTCACATTTGGATGGGAACAGAGTATGTTCTTTAAACCCTAGTAAGGAAAACATGCAAAATGGTTTTGGATTAGAGGACATAAGGTATTTCTCTCAGTGGCAAGCCAGTTTTCATGAGGGGGCGGTGTGCTCCCCTGCACCCATCTGCAAGCCTGTGAACAGACCTTCCACCAGGTGTCCACCCCAAGCACACACAGATACAGAACAAGAAGAAGGTGTCCCAGTGGAGAAGAGGGATGGCCCTACAATAAATTACCCAGACACGATGTTCTAGCTGGAGATTGCACCAAATTAATTGGAGAGGGAAAACAAATAACACCATGATTCATTATACACAAGGCATCTCTCAACTATACATATTTTTTTCAAATGAAAATGGATTCATTAAGAAAGTAACTTTTTAATGCCACACATCACATCATTGTGTGTAGTAGTAAGAGGCACATCAAGAGGTATAAAGCATAATTTCTGCCTTCAACGAGACTGTAATCTACTTGGAAGTAAATATGCTGTAACATGAAAGAGAGAAAACAAGACACTTTGGTGAGCATTTGAGGTAATTTTTAATATATGGTGCCACAACATTGTGTATAAACATTTCCCTTTAGGTGACAGGAGCCACTAAATTCTGTCGTGAAGAAAAGCGAAGCACAAGATGAACAACAGTCAAATGAACAATTGAGTGTAGTCTTTAAGACACAAGTCCTGGATTTAGACTTTGTGTACAAGTCCCAACTCCACCGTTTATGGAAGGAATAAACATTATGGAAAGAGGAAAATTAAGGGAGGAGAATCAATGCAGGGGCTGGCAGTGGTAAGACATAAACTTAGAGAAGTAGGTAAAGTTTGGGTCAGAGCTTTCAACTTGAATGCCATCTAAAGATTTTTTTTTTTTTTTTTTTTCCAGTAGAGGATGGGAGAAATTGTCCACTAAAGGAGGAGATTGTCTTACGGAAAGTGCAATTCCTGCTTTAGATGACCTCGCATATCAGAAATACACAAAACAAATGTTGTACATTACAGATGAGGTTATCTGGAATTTAGGATCTGGCACTCAGCAGTCGCCAATAAAATTAATAAAATTCGTAACCCTGAAGGTTCACTTTGTTGTTCATACCAATCTGTCCTCAAGAAAATACTCTTCCACATCTCTTGTCCAAAGTCCTTAGGAAAAAAAAAAAGAAAGAAAGACACTTGCATCCACATACCATGAAGATGTAAGACTTGTACTCCTGCTGATGCCAGAGGGAGACAATGCTTCAGAGAGCATGGGACATTTAAGCAGTAGAAGTGCTTGGTAAGAGAAAATACTCTTTTTTCTTTCTTTTTTTTTTTTTTATCAAATTATTCCTCTCAGAAAGTATGCATGCAATACATTTTTATGAACTAGTACCATTTCCCGGGAATGTCAAGCTTCCATTTTGTTTCCTCTTTTCCTGTTCTAATTTGAAGTTCTAGAGACACTCATTAATTAGCACAATTTTTACAATAGTTGCTCTTACTGGCTATGGAATATTTTTCAATGTGAAAAATTTAATGGCTTTTTTTCACTGTAGGTCTAGATGTAACATGGCGATGCAAAGTACCATTTTTGTTGTTGTTGTTGTTGTCCTTTTTGAGACATAGTTTCTGTTGCCCTAGGTGGAGTGCAGTGGCATGATCACAGCTCATTGCAGCTTTGACCTTCCTGGGTTCAGGTGGTCTCTGGCCTCAGACTCCTGAGTAGCTGGGCCTACAGGTGTGCACCACCACACCAGGCTCATTTTGTACTTCTTGCAAAGATGGGGTGCACCGTGTTTCCCAGGGTGGTCTTAAACTCCTGGGCTCAAGCAATCTCCCTGCCTCGGCCTCCCAAAGTTCTAGGATTACAGGCATGAACCACCACACCCAGCCAAGGGATCAATTCTTTACATCTGGAATAGAACACAGAAGAACTGCAATAGTTTTATTTTTAATAACAGAATTTTTTAAAATTTTATAAATCTTTCAAAATTTGAATTTAAAATTTTATTTAATTTAAATAATTGAATTTATAATTTATTTTTGACTCTTAATTTGTTTTTGAAGTGTAGTCTCATAATGTTGCCCAGGCTGGAGTGCAGTGGCATGATCTCGGCTCTCCAGCTCCTTACTTCAGGTGATCCACCCTCCTTGGCCTCTGAAAGTGCCAGGATTATAGGCATGAGCCATCACGCCAGACCTGACTTTTAACTTGAATATATGTGTTTGTCTGTCTAATATAAAAATATATTTGAAAACATGGAATATCATAATTTTTCTATTTTGCATTTTCTTTTTTAAAATTTTATGAAATGATATACAAGTTTAATATATTGTGAATATGATTGCATTTTATTTTCATCTGTTACATCAGTTCTGCCATTAGAATTAAAATTATATGCAAATACAACAATAATAACTTAGTAATTTTGCTAAAATTAGAAAATAAAAAGTAAATTATATTGAATAAAGAAATAATACTTTAGTAATTAATATATCTTTCTTTTGTTAACTCTCCAAATTTTACCAGCCCATCAGAAGAATAGCCATACTTTAAAAATAATACTTAAATTCTGTCTGATATTTCAATTATTTTCAGTCATTTAAAAACAGTTTTATGTTTTTAATTCCATCTTTATGAAGGCATATTTGGCAAATATGGGGGGAAATTTTATTTGACAGCTTTTAGCTTGATTTATAATTTTTAAGTACTTAGACAAATTGTGAGCCTATATATGTATTTTTGCCTTAGATTCAGTGAATCTTGAGGTAGACTGAGGAGACAAGAAGCCGTTAAGAACTATTCCAATTAAATGCATTTTAGGAAATAATAATTCAAAAATTACCAGATTTAAAAAAAGTAAATGCATTGTCTCTTTTAATAATATTGCAATGAAAATGAAAATGCAACGTCATCAAGAAGCAATTTCTTCTCTCAGTTCTTTCTTGTCTATGCTGGCTTTGTTCTCACGATTATGGTGGCCAATGGCTGCCACTTTCAGTCATACATTTTCCAGACTTAAATTCAGCAAGAAGAGGGAGCCTCTTTTCTGGGTTTCCTGCAAGAATCCAGCTATTCCTCTTAATTAACTTGTTTAGATTATTTTTTCACACCAGGAGAAAGGCATATATTACCTGGCTTAGAACCAAACTACTAACTTCATCCCTGAACACTATACAGGAAACTTGCAAAAAGGGTAGAAAGTGATAAATCCTGAAAAACAAATAAACAAACAAAATCCCAAAGCCAAAACAAAACCAAACACACACACATAAAAAAGGCCTGCTGTAGGAGGAAGAGGGGAAGGGGCTGCAAGAGAGTCAAGCCACTACTGACCACTGATTGCATTGGTTACAGATCACTGAGTGACCACGAAAGAATGAACTAAGCTGGCTAATGGGAGGTGAGGGAAGGAATTCAAGAAATACTAAGTACTGTCGATGTACTAGGATTGATGCAGAATAATTCTAAGGTTGTGGGAGAGAACCTGCAAGATCTTCAGATTTCTGTTTTCAGTAACAATGCAGTTTGAAATAGGAAATACAAGAAGAGTAGCAAGTCTAAAGGAAAAGGTGATGAGATCAGTTTTAAAGAACTGGAGTATGAGGTGTTCCTAAGATTTCCAGGGGGAGATGGAAGATGGGCTTATCTTGGAGTTTAGTGGAAAGGTCTCCACTAGAGATATACAATGCACATATGAGAATGGTGTTGGTTTCATGATTAACCTGATATAAGGGGCCTTTCTGGGAGTAAGCATGAATGTCCTAGCACAAGAAGGGGAAGAGCCAGTGGTGTCAACAAATAAATTTGAACTTATTTATATATCAGTTGGGTAAGTTTTAATTAGACAGCTTAATGAGATAGATTACTTCAAGATGTAACCAAATAAAGTTTTTAAGTCTATCGAAACAAGCACAACACCCTTAAATGTGCTGACCCTACCTATAAGATCTTGCCCGAAAGTGAGGCAGCCTCCCACTCCCACAGTGCTGCAATATCTTCCTCAAACCGCAGAACTGGCAATGTTGAGCAGGCGGAACTTCCACCTGCCCTCAGACAGTAGCAGATTTAACTTACCTAAGTCCCATATGCTTATGGTCCCTGAATATCAAAAACATTTAAACCGTCTTTTGTAACTGAGTGCTTCCACAATAAAATATTATAAATATGTTTTTAGAAATTTTCTCTTAAAAAGAGACTAAAATACAACTTGCCACAATTCAGAAAATAACAGTTTTCTACATGTGGGGAAAAGGATATCTAACTTGTGGCCTATAGGTCTTGTAAATTAACAAAAATCAGTCAGTGGTAAATTACCTTTATGTAAAAAGTAAATGACTTTGAGAAGAAAAGAATATCCAGTTTGACAATTTATGGCTTAGATTGTGTTGTAGATTAAGAGCAGGTTTTAGATAGTTTTCTACCTAGTTTTTATAAAAAAGTGACCTAAACAACTATGGAATGCTCATTATATTGTTAATAAATCTCAATAAATCATAGTGAATAAATGATTGAAGATTCAATTTGTTTTTAATTAAAAACAATAAATGCACACTAAATACATGAAATCTTTACTTGTGACATTAGTATGCAGCTGAAAATCTTTATTTTTTTTTAGGCGAAGAATCCATGCAGCAACCAGGACTATTAATATATATGTTAACAATATATTTACATACACTCACATATATACAGCTGTAGATAGCATATCTGTATGTATCTATACCTCTATATACCTTCCTATATAGGCATGCATTATTTTTTTTCCACTTTATTATGCTTCACAGATTTTTTATAAATTGAAGGATTGTAGCAAGGCTGCATTAAGCAAGTCTACTCCTACAATTTTTCTAATAACATGTACTTCAGGTCTCTGTGTCATATTTTGGTAATTCTTATAATATTTCAATCTTTTAAATTATATCATATTTGTTATTATCTGTAATCATTGATCTTTTACATTACTGCTATAATTGTTTTGAGGTGCCACAAACCATGCCCATTTAAGATGGCAAACTTAATTGATCAATGCTGTATGTGTTCTGACTGCTCCACTGACTGGGTTTTCCCCAGTCTGTCTCCCTCTTTGCAGGCCTCTCAATTCCAGGAGACAACAATAATGAAACAGGTCAATTAATAGCAATACAATGGATTTTTAATTGTTTATGTGAAAGGAAGAGTTGCACATCTCTCACTTCAAATAAAAAGCTAGAAATGATTACGCTTAGTAAGGAAGGCACGCCAAAAGCCAAGATAGTCCAGAAGCTAGGCCTTTGGGGTCAAATAGCTAACCAAGTGGCCAATGCAAAAGAAAAGTTTTTGGAAAAAAGTAAAAGTGCTCTTCCAGTGAACATGCAAATGATTAGAAAACCAAACATAAAGATTAAACCAACTACAATATTCCCTTAAACCAGAGCCTAATCCAGAGCAAGGGCCTAACTTTCTTCATTTCTGTGAAGCTTGAGAGTGGTGAAGAAACTGAAGAAGTAAAGGTTGAAGGTAGTAGAGCAGGTTGGTTAATGATGTTTAAAGACATAAGGCGTCTCCATAACATAAAAGTGCAAGGTGAAGTAACAAGCACTGAGGTAGAGGCTGCAGCAAGTTATCCAGAAGATTTAACTAAGATCACTGATGAAGGTGGCTACAATAAACAACAGATTTTCAACATAGGTGAGACAGCTTTGTATTGAAAGAAAACATCATCTGAGACTTTCATAGCTAGAAAGGGAGTCAATGCATAGCTTCAAAGCATTGAAAGACAGCCCAGGTCTCTTGTTATTAGAGGCTAATGCAGCTGATGACTAAGTCAAAGCTAATGCTAATTGACTATTCCAAAACTCCTAGGGTCCTAAAGAATTATGCTAAATCTCTTCTGCTTGTGCTCTATGCATGGAACAAGGCCTAGATGACAGCATATCTGCTTACAGTATGATTTACTGAACATTTTAAGCCCCTTGTAGAGATCTGCTGCTCAGAAATAAAGATCCCTTTCAAAATGTTGAAATCTTTGAAATCTTGACAATGCACCTAGTCGACCAAGAGCTCCAATGGAAATGTACAAGGAAATTAATGTTGTTTTCATGCCTGCTAACACAACATCCATTCTGCAGCCCATGAATAAAGGAATAATTCAAACATTCCTGTCCTATTATGTAAGACATACATTTTGTAAGGTTATAGCTGCCGTGGATAAAGATTTCCCTGCTAGATCTGGGCACGGGAAGTTGAAAACCCTCTGGAAAGGATTCACTATTCTAGATACTATTAAGAACACTAGTGACTCATGGGAGGGAGTCCAAAAAATAACATTAACAGGAGTTTGGAAGAACTTGATTCCAACCATCATTGATGACTTTGAGGGGTTCAGGACTCCAGTGAAGGAAGTAACTGCAGATGTGGTGAAAAGAGCAAGAGAACTAGAATAAGAAGTGGAGCCTGAAGATGCGATGGAATTGTTGCAATCTCATGATAAAATTTTGCTTCTTCGGGATGATCAAAGAAAGTAGTTTCTTGAGATAGAATTCACTTCTGGTGAAGATGCTGTGAACATTGTTGAAATGACAATGAAGGATTTACAAAATTAGATAAGCTTGGTTTATAAAACAGGGGCAGGTTTTAAGAGGACTGACTTCAATTTTGAAAGTTCTACTGTGGGTCAAATGCTATTAAGCAGCATCACATGCTACAGAAAAATATTTTCTGAAAGAAAGATTGATGTGGTGAACTTCACTGCTATCTTATTTTGAGAAATTTCCACAGCTACCCCAGCCTTCAGCAACCACCACCCCAATCAGTCAGCGGCTATCAACATCAAGGCAAGAACCTCCACTTGCCATAAGATTAGGAGTCGCTGAAGGCTCTGATGATTGTTAGCGTATTTTAGCAATAAATTATTTTTAAAATTAAGCTATATGCATTATTATTTTAGACATAGAGCTATTGAACACCAAATAGACTACAATATAGCATAAACATAACTACTATATGCATGGGAAATCCAAAAACTTATGTGACTTGCTTTCATGTGATGTTTTTATTTCATTGGTCTGAAACCAAACCTGCAAGATCTTTGAGTTAGAGCTGTATATGTTGTATAGTACAAACTAAAACATAATGTGTTATGGTAGAAAGTTGAGTTGAGATCAAAATTTTACACACATATATGTACATATATGTGTGAAACACAATTACATTTTTTTTTTCTCCTGGAAACATCTATTTTAAACATCTATTACAAGAAATCAATATCAAATTTTCACTTTGGTTTTATAAAAACAATTTCTGTTAGCAGTTCTTAACCTTTTGAGAATAAAAGCCACTATATCTAATTATTAAATCATAGAAAGTAAAGGGATAGTACTATCAGAAATCACAAATTGAATTACATCAGGACTTCAAAACAAAATCTCTAATCAAATTGAATATTCAGGAGGAGGAACGTAAAAACTTGGAGTGGAAGAGATGGATGGACATGGGTTACAAAACTTGTAATCCAAAATGAACTTAAAAGTGTAAAAAATTAACTTAAAAAATTGTAAAACAATCTGAGTCAACAAAATGTGAGTAAAGAAAGTATCACTCCTCTGTAATGTTTCATAGAAATCAATATCAGTCAAGGCCTGGATAGAATTAACCAAACTTAATAGGATGTCAGACATACAAAGTGAGAATAAGAATAAAATCAACTTTTCAAAGACTTTCACTTCCCTAAATGTGACTGTCTAAAAATCAAGAAAACTGAGGCAAAGTTGTTCTAGTTTGATTCCTGATAATTGTTATATTAATATTCCTAATATTAATATAAATTCCTAATAATTGTTATATTCTCCATGTTGTATTCTGTTTAAATCTACATTTTAATTAATTACAATGTTTGAAATCTGCCTTGATAACCCTGAAACAATAATAATAGTAGGAACAGTATTAAATAAAGTTGTTTTATATGCAAAGCCTTGTGCTATGCTCTACAGATGTATCATATCAACTGCTTTACAGGATTACACTGAAGAAACAGAGGCCAAAAGAGAGTAAGTGATTTAGCCACCAGTTAGATAATTTATTAAGTGGTAGAGCTGCAGATGGTACCATACATGACTGACTCCAGGGATAGTGACACACTTCACTACATTAGCAAGATGTAAAGAGCTGATCCTACAAATGATAGTTAAAGGGGAAATAGTATGTCATCTCCCCATCAGCAACATTTGAACTTCCAATGAAGGTGACAATAGAGTCAAATAGAACTAAAACTGATATGGAAAATATTATTCTCCAGCATAGGACACTATACAGTCCAGTAATATTTCATGGTTAGCAGAGTTAAAGGCAGCTGAGATATCTAATAAGATGAGTACAGTCAAAGACCCTATTTCAGAGTTAATAGGCAGATCATTACAAGGTTTGACCAAAGCAGTCAACATACTGACCTAATCAAAATCCAGAATGAAAATTATCATAAAGTGCATGATGAACCAATTAGCCTGGAGCTGGCTTGATTCTATCTGCTCAAGTATCTCAGCTGGGAATGGCAAATTAAAAACTAAAAGGAAATGGGGAGGAAAAAAGGAGTAGAAGACAGGAGCATTAGTTGAAGTTCTGGGTCCCTTCAGAGGGAGACCATTTTTCCTTTTTTATAGTAAAACAAGCAAACAAACATGAAGAGCAGTTACTCCTGTGTGGGCCTCCACCCACCTTGGAGTAGCACATATAGTACTTGTTCCCTATCTAAACAGATAATAACAAAGAAGTACTTTGGTTTGCTCTCTTAACATTAAATTTTGTTTCTGGAAAATACCTTAAAATAATGTGAAGTTACAACATTAGAGCTGTAGCTGATGAAGATTTGGAATAGGAACAAGAGGCTCATTTGGAGCCAAGATAACGTAGTAGAAATTTAACAAATAGCCTGTCCAGAAATGATACCTTTAGTACTTCCTGATTTTCTTTTGCTTTCATTATTTAACAAAGTAGTTCTTTTTCTACATCAAATATGAAAGTATCTAGTCCTTTTTCTATATCAAATATGAAGGGAAAAAATTGAAGAAGATTATGAGGAAAAACAAAAGAAAACAATTTTACAAGGTTGACATTACACTTTTTCTGGAGACCTTAAATTTTAATATCTTAGAACTTTTAATAAGACTGAGGAATGTAGTAGAAAGAAAATGTGTGGAGAACTATAGATCAGGAAACTACTTATAACTATGTCATTCATTAATCATGTCGCAATTATTAATTCTGTTTTCATAACTTAGAGTCCATTTTTTGTTTATTTTGTTGTTGCTTTGTTGAATGAGAGGCTTGGGCTCATACAATGTGCTAAATAATTTCCAATTCAAAAATGTTCTTTTTAATATTTCATGTGGACATTGGTAGGAAAATAATAATTTAAGAAATCAATACCAGGATAAGATTTTTTTTTTCAAATACGCTTTCATATTCTCTCAGAAACAGAATGTTCATCCATGCATTTTCTAGTCTTCTGGCAAATTCTCCCTGAGTTATTTTCTTCCTTTCATTTTGTTATGAAAATACTATCTATATCAATGTGTATTACTACCTTCAAAGCAGTTACCTAAGAAAATGATGTACTGGCTCTAAACGTGTTTCCATTGCTCTAAACGTTTTAAAACTCCCTTCATGCAAATTTAAACAGCAGAAAGACATTATTACTTGTAAGTCACAAGTCATGTCGCAAAAAGGTATATAATTAAATTTGATCACCATATTTAACCTCAAATTACTTTAGGCTCTTTTAGGAATATATATATATACACACACACACACACACACACACACATTACTTTCAATGTTGGAAATGTGCTATCTAAAACTATTAATACTTAACAGAAAGTGCCACAGCCTGTAAAGAAAATTTAAAAAGAAAAAGAAGATGTTCCAAATGGTTCACAACAAACAATTCTTTCTCCCTAAACATGGTTATTTAGTACAGAATTGTCTTCCTAGGTAAATAATCCATCTTGTTGGGGACATGCTCATTTCTGAATCTAGGACTGTTATTCGGTATTACCAGTCATGTCTCATAGCTGGGTCCTTCAATTTATCTCTAGATGGTAAATTTGAGTCAAAGTTACTATAATATCATGCCTTGAGTATTAGATTCAGACACAGTTAAGCTGAAAACACAGCTTCAATCCCTTGCTAATTATGAGATTTCAGGCCGGTGATTGAGCCTCGGTTTGTCAACTTGTAATTATGGGAATATTATCTAATCTTGAGGCTATTTTAAGAAGAAAAAAAAAATGAAAACTCATAGCACAATGTCTGGAACAGTGCAGCTGCCTGAGTACCAGAGGAAACCGTATTGCATTTCCTAATCACCTTCATATGCATAATAGAGAATTCTTCTTTACTTGCGCCTCAACAAAAATACTTCGTATACTGGATAGACGATGGTGATTTTCCACAAACATAAAATTGGAAATTTTTACTAATGAAATAGAAGAACAGATCAGGAAGAAGCTAAAGTAAAAAAAAAGTTCTTTGTACCTGACAAGACGGTTAAATGGTAACTAGAGAGAGAATGGAGTTCCTACAGACAGCAGGTGGCCTAGATTCCTCACTCCTCTAGGAATATGCAATCGGTTTCAATATCATATTTGATTTAAAGGAGAGGTCCTCACTTTGGGAGGTCGAGGCGGGCAGATCACGAGGTCAGGGAATCGAGACCATCCTGGCTAACACGGTGAAACCCTGTCTCTACTAAAAATACAAAAAGTTAGCTGGGCATGGTGGCGGGCGCCTGTATTCCCAGCTACTCGGGAGGCTGAGGCAAGAGAATGGCACGAACCCAGGAGGCGGAGCTTGCGGTGAAAAAAAAAAAAAAAAAAAGAAAAGAAAAGAAAAAAAGAAAAGGAAAGGAGAGGCCCTCTTTTCATTAGAGTGGAAGCTCATTTGGGAGCCATAGGCAGGAATTAAGTACATCTGGCAACTATATACTTCATTTAGGAGTGATAGGTGGAAGTATTTGGGTGCTTAAGCTTCTCCACAAACCCATGCAGCAGAGACCACACTAAAATTGAAGCCAGGGAGAGAACTCCAGTCGTGAAATTTCAAGATATATGATAATGCAACTTTCCTTTGAACATCCTACTGGATCTGTTTACTCAAATAATTCATGTGCTCACACACAAACTCAAAGATGAAGCCATTCTAGGAGCAAAGTAATTGACAGATAAATATTATTGATTGCACTTATCCAAATACCTTGAGAACATCAAAAATGCTGGTTGGACTAAGAGCACTGACTTGATGTATGTCTCTGTTACTGATGTGCAACTCTCCCCTCTCTCCTAGAGCTTTGCATAAAGTTTTTCTTTTTCTTTTCTTTTCTTTTTTTTTTTTTTTGGTCAGAAAAAATTATGAAAGTGTCACTTTCCCTTTGCAGTTAATTCAGGAGAGATCCTCAATTCGAGCAGGGCACATTTTCATGCAAATACAGCAGCACAGTTTCCAGCCCCCTAATAGCTTCTTACAAATGATGTGCCATTACAACGAGGTTTATTTAAACAAATTTAATACATCTTTAATCAAGCTGGAGAGCATTTTCAAAGGTCACGCTCCAAATCAGGATCACTGTACTGAGCTTATCAAAGTATTAGCTTAAGGGGGAGGGAGAATTATTTCTTGGACAAGTAATTTTAGGCAAATCTTTATTTACATTTTTATTCAGTTATTAAATTTTATTTCTTTCCCTCCTCCTTCTAGTCTCCATTTATGAACCTATAAGAAAGTCTGCAAATGGAGCTATAAGCATATCACTGCAGCCAGTCCTTTTGGATGCGACGCCTTTGAACACAGAGAGTCTGAAAGGCAAGGACAAGAGACCAGGCATTTTCAATGTCAGAGATAATCTTTTAGTGCCTTTAAAGCATGCTTCCCAAAGGTCTCACATTAGGCTCTGTATACATTGCTGAAATTCTAATGCACTATTTCTTCAGTGGATAGATGAAATAGACTTTGAGAGTTGCCCTAACCTATACCCTCATTCTTTCTCCTTCCCTATCTCTCTGTCTCTGTCTCCTTCTTTTATATGTATCACATGCAGTATATGCAAACAAATATTTATTGCCTACCTATCATGTACAAGCCCCTGAGCTCTACTCAGGTCTTTAAACTCCCATTAATTATTCCTACAAACTCTAATATCGTTTTCCGAGGCTCTCCCTGACTCTTGAATCTTTGCATGAATATTTATGGAACAAAAAAGATCAGCTTCATGCACCTAAGAAAAATAAGTTTATCTTGGTAGCAAATCTCTGGACAAATGTCAGTAACAGTAACCACCATACGCAGTCACAACGACAGATGAAATGTCATTGTTTTCAGAGTGCGAGCTCCCATTCCATAAAATTCAACCCTTTGTCCCAGTATAAAAGTAACTAATGAGGCCCCAAGATTAAAGGGGAAGTGAACTCTGCAAGAACATAAAAATAGCTGATGGGAAGAGGAGAGTTACTCCTGAGGATTTTAATCCTCATTAGACTTAGGAGCTTTCGAACTTCTCAACAACATAGAAATGAAACAGAGCCTCTGAAAAGACAACCCTGAGATAATGAAAAGATCATGCAGCACTGCTATTGAATCTATTTTGGGGTCTTAGCTCACTACCAGCAATTGCCTGTAGGGTGAAGAAAACTGGAGGACCAGGGAAAAACAGGAGAATCAGAGAGATCATCATTATTGCAGGCCAATAAGGGACAAAGCACCGCCCCTCCACATAAATGATTTGCCTGTAGCACCACACAGAATGAAGCACCTAGTAGCTAAGGGCAAGGAAACAGTAGGTAAACTTGTTTTTCGCTTGATATACAAGGAGATTCATATGTAATCAATAACAGCACAACAAAGATCAGACAATGATGTGGGATTTGGGTTGATTCTCAAAGAAATTATTGAATGCCTTGTTATTAAGTCTTTGGGGGCAAAACAAAAACACAGCCAAAAAATAAAAATAAACCCTCAGATCAAGCAAATAAACAGATTGATATCCTGACTCTCTGTCTAAATATGATTCTCCTACTATCCTGAAGGCACAGAACATTATTTTTAAGGAGTGAGTGGTAAAAGTTAAACAATGAAGATGTAGTAGAGTTTTGGATGATTTTATATCTCTGGCCCACTGAGATTATATGCCCTTTGAAAAAGGTGATGGGTGGAGAAGTATTGAAAGTTACCTCAACATAATTAAATGGCAGCTAATATTATGTGTAATTTCTAGGCAAGTTTTTATTTAACTTGATGTGCCTGCATCCTATATCAGTAACTCTACATTAACCTGGCTTATTGCTTTTGTCACACAACAATGCAGTAGCCTAGCTTCCCTGCAAAGGGTGATTGGCCACACGCTGTCTCCTCTTGGCAAGCTTGGTTTGAGTCTGCCTTCTCTTTTGTCGCATTTGCTGTTGTTCTCCCCACTCCAGTTCCACGCTCTTCTCCCTGCTCTTCCTGAACTAGAGTCTGGAATTCTAGAAATATAGGCACAAGATTTGAATGCCTTAGGTGCCAGCAACTATGTTTCCGCACTCAGATGTAAGTGTGATGTGGCACAATTAACAGTTGTCAGCTCTCACTGCTAAGACTAACCATGTGTGCAGGCTTAGAAATGTGTATCCCCTGTCCCTGGACTCAGAGACTATGATTTGTTGGGTCTGGCCACAGGCATGGCATCTATATTTTGAAAAAGCTTCCCAGGTGATTGCATAGAAAGAATAGTGGAATTCTGAAACAGCTGTGTCATCTTCCCAACTAACTCATTTTCTAGCTGTGTTAGCTAATCACTTATCCTCTCTAAGCCTCAGTTTGAAAGATGGAGATCCATTCATTTATCCTTTCATTCTTCCAGAAAGTATTTATCCGCTGTATACTATGCGCTTTGCATAAATGAATAATTCCTCTAGGAAATTCCAGTCTAATGGAGTAGACTGACTTAAATTTGATAGGTATGTATGAAGATCTAGGAGAACTGGAGCTACCAGTTCTCTTCAGTGATGTCAAAGTTGGTAAGACTTCACAGATCAAATGATATTAGCCAGGTCTTAGGTGATTAATATACATTTATCAGGAAGAAGAGGAAGGAAATTTTAGCAAGAAGGGGGTGTATACATAAACCTTGGAAGCATGAAATGCACAGTATTTTAAGTCTGATAAATTCTGTGGACTTGAAAATAAAGTTTATAGGTTAAGGAATGAAGATAATACTGGGAAATGTAAAAGGAAAAGAAAGTTAAGACTAAATTCTGAAGGCTCTGAAAAATGTGCTGAAGAATTTGGAATTTTTTTCTTGTGGAGAAATAGGTTACCAGTTTTATCTTTGTCTGCTTTTAACATGGAAATGGTACACACACACACACACACACACACACACACAGAGAGAGAGAGAGACAGAGAAGAGAGAAAGAGAAAGGGGGAGAGAGGAGAGAGAGAGAGAGAGAGAGAGAGAGAGAGAGAGAGAGAGATTCATTATTCCACAGCAAATTTAGTATCAGGGACATAAGTAGTGACCAGAGAAGGAAAACTGGTTAACAAAGGAAAATAAAAAGAGAAAGAGTTTGGAGTCATTTCATCACACCTTGCTGACGCTGACTAAGCGTAGGTAATAAGAAAACATCAGTGGTCATTTCTGTGTCACTGGATTGAAGGTGGATGGAACTATGTACATAAAAATATTTTGGTAAATTGTTAATTTAAAAAGGTCACATTAAGGAAAGTCATAGTAGAAATTTCTAGAGAAACTCATATTAATCCAAATGTATGTCTTCGTTTGGATTAATGTATATATCTTCAAATTAATAGCTTGAAAGATGTTATCACTGGAATGTAAAGAACTCCATATGCTATTCAACGAAATTTCAGGAAGAATGACTTGATTTTGTGAAACTATATATTTTTTTCACATATTGAAAAAATCTGGAATTCTGAAGACTTATTCTATCTCTGGCTCTGTTTTGCACATTAGTCTTCACAGCCTATATATATGCCCCATAGCTCCTCCAACAGTGAAACTATAGTAAAACTGTTTATCAACTTCCCATAGACTATGGCCCAATGAATTCCTGGATCCAATGTGAGCTACTTGATATTATTCTACATATTTATGATTTTAATTAACAAATAACAAATGCATGATTCTCAACTCCTGAGTTAGGGAGCTATGAGGTGGTGTGGGAGTGGGAATGGAGAGATAATCACTCTGCAAAACAGAAGATATCTCCTCCATCATTCCTCGTCTCATTTTATGTTTTTGTGTGGATAAGGATGGAAATATAATTGAAAACTTTGACTACAGATTTATTTTTTGTTATCTTTCAAGTAGACTTTATTTTTTAAGGCAGTTTTAGGTTTACAGAAAAATTGATCAGTAAGTACAGAAAATCTCCCTATGTCCCCTGCCCCCATCAGAATGGTATATTAGTTTCAATCAATGAACTAACATTGACACATCATTTATTATCACCCAAAACATATAGTTTACATCTGATTTACTCTTGGTGTTGAACATTCTCTGGGTTTTAACACATGTGTTTTGCAAATATTTTCTTCTAGTCTGTGGCTTGTCTTATTGTTTTCTTGACAGTAACTTTTGCAGTGCAGATTTATTTAAATTTTAATGAAGTCCAGCTTATCGATAATTTCTTTCATGTACCATGCCTTGGTGTTTCATCTAATAAATCATTGAGATATACAAGATCACCTAGATTATTTTCCTATGTTACCTTCCAGGATAGTTATAGTCTGGCATTTTAAATGTAGGTCTGCAATTCATTTTGAGTTAATTTTTATAAACACTGTGAGATGTGTTTCTAGATTTACGTTTTGACCTGTGAAGTTTAATAGTTTGAATTTACTTCTGCCCAAGGAAAAAAATAATGTATTAAGGGGTGGACATTATGTTGTTTAGGAAAGCAGTATGATGGACATTTCTTATGTTTTGTAGTCCTTTCAGCCCTGTCTGGAAATTGGAAGATGAGTGAAGGGGACTGACACCATTCTGGAAAACAGTGTATAGAGTCAGATCTATGAAAAACAAGTTATTTTGTCAATACTTTGTCTTCAAAAAGTTATTGATCTTCTTTTAAAGAAATTTTGATTATATTTTCTGAGAATATAATCAAATCATTGTTTGCCCTTGAGAGATGATGTTATGTTGAAAAATTAACCTAGAGATTCTAGAAGTTAGCAAAAGCAAAGAGGGGTCATATTCTAGACTAAAGCAGCCATTCAGAAATATGTAGCTGAGAATTACTGAGTGCTATGGATCACCCAGGTATGGAGGGAACTCAGTTCTTTTGGTATCAATTCCTTGAGAGGAATTGAAAGTAAAAACTCCAGAAGGAAAACAAGGTCAGGGACAGGGAGTGGCTAATAAGAGAACTACTGGGTCAGGTTTCTGGCTTATCAGCGAGTCAGATTTAATACAAGGATTATTTTTAAAGTGATGAGTTGGGTCTAAGGAAAAAACAACAACAACAACACTAGGCACATTTATCTAAGATAATCCAAAGCAATGAGGCATTACCACCATAGGTTCAAGGGGCAAGTGGTAGGAATGATTAGGGTACTCTGAGATTGTCACTCAGTGGAGAGAGCCAACAAACAGCATCAGTGTACTTTGTGAGAGGGATGACCTGCATTGGAATCCAGTGAAATAAATATCCCTACCTCACTCTCCTTCCACTTTTCCAACATATCTCATTGTCTCTCATTGGCTGAACTGAACCAGAAGTCAAAGGGCAAAGGATCTCATAGAGACAGAGTCCTCACAACTCAGCCTCCTACAGCACAAAGCAGAGCAGGATGTAGAAAGGTAGAGAATGAACCTGGAAGGGCAGAAAATATGTAACAAAGCAACTACGTGTGTGTGTGAGTGTGTCTGTGTGTGTGTGTGTGTGTGTGAGAGAGAGAGAGAAAGAGAGAGAGAGAGAGAAAGAGAAAGATGAAGCAGTAGGTTTCCTTTTATCTTTGAGTCTTTAACAGAAAGTTTTCAACATTGTCATTTCCTGTAGTTTCTCCTAATTGTTAAATACAGCATTTTTCTTTTCTTGTACTGTTAGCCAAAATGAAAGGGGGCTTCAGTATAAAAAGGGTAATTTTATCTAAATGATGAGTCTGCTGAGGCACACATAGCAGGGACCATAATGAATCAAGGAAGGCTACGAATCCTGGAATTCCAGATGGTAACCCACCACAGGGCAAAAATAAGTGAGGATGGAGATACATTAATAGCAAGGAGAAACAGTGCAGATTTGAAAGCAGTTTAGTATAGGTGAGTGTGAGGGTGGATGTGAGTCAGCCTTCCTTCCCTTTTAATTTTGTTCAAAATATTTTGAAAAGGTGGCTGGCGCAGTGGCTCACACCTGTAATCTCAGCATTTTGGAAGGCCAAGGTGGGCAGATCACAAGGTCAGGAGATCAAGATCTTCCTGGCCAACATGATAAAACTCCATCTCTACTAAAAATACAAAAATTAGCTGAGCATGGTGGTGCATGCCTATAATCACAGCTACTTGGGAGACTGAGGTAGGAGAGTCACTTGAACCAGGGAGTCGTCGGAGGTTGCAGTGAGCCGAGATCATGCCACTGCACTCCAGCCTGGCAACAGAACGAGACTCCGTCTGAAAAAAAAAAAAAAAAAAAAAAAAGTGACACAAGACACAATTTATGAATATTTATTATTATAAAACGTTATTTTGAAAACATCTGTAATCACCAACTAGTAAAATAGTCCCATGTTCTTATTTGTATAGGTGATTGAAAAGAGATTCTGAAATTATTTTGACCTTTAATTGCTTAGAGCAATTCACCAAGAACATTTTGCATCTTTCAACCTTTCTACAGAAACACTCCCTTGAATGAGAGAGAATATTTTGCAAATTGACTCCCAGACTGATTTCCCACTATCATTCAGAATGGATTTGGGCCAACTCATTCAGCCATTAGCTTTGTGATACAAATTGATTTTAATAATGCATTTCAAATACAAATAGAAATGACTATTATGTGGGCATATATTTTGAACTATCTGTTCTTCATTGTTAAGGCAGATAAGTGAAAATTTATCCCATTTCTAATTTCTACTATTTAGTAATTAGATCCCTTTGACTTTTTGGTGCCAGTTAGAAAGTAATTAATAAAAAAATCTAACTCTTTTTCTTAGAAGAAAAGAATAGTAAATACATCTTAAGAAAACTATATCGTGTGTAGAAAGTCGTGAGTTTGTTAGAAAGAGGTAATTTATTTCCTACATAATGAAAAGTAGTATAAAAATAAGCGGAAGCATCTTTTAGAAAAAGTATTTGACTTTCTGTGAATATTAAAGGGATATACACATATTTCTAAAAGAGTGGTTTTTTTTTTTGTTTTTTTTTTTTTTCATCTTTCTGTGTATTCACACTCAATCTTTTGTAGTCCCGGTAGTCTGAATAATTGTGTTCCAATTTATTTATTTTTAACTAGTAAAAGTCAATATTAGCTATATAATTTCTATATATCACTTTTTTAAAAAATTTGTAACTTGTATGCTTTTAATCATTGTTTGGTTTTTATGTATTACTTGGTTAATATGCATTATAAACAAAGTATTATACATTACTTGGTTTATAGAAATTTGGGTGGGAACGCTAAGAAAATATGACAATTCTGGATACTAGATATCCCAGATTCATATTCTAGACCTTCTAAAGTATGAGATTATGACTCAAATTTCATGGAATCTTCACTAATACAGTATATGGACAATGTTAATGTAATTTCACTATAATTTTAAGGATAAACCTAACACTTTAATATGACCATTAGTGTAGCCCAAACAGAAAATGTTTAGTAAATATTTTTTTTGGTAATTGTTCATCATACATCATCAATGCTCAAAATTTTATTTGAATTCATTTATATTAAAAATAAAGAGAAATTGGTACATATTAGTTGCTGTTTTTCTTTTGAAATGAAAATATTTTCAATTAACCACATATAATATTTTATGCTTAACAACCATTTCACTTGATAGTCATATGCAAAAGGTAATCCAAACTTTACTAGGAGAATTCCATTAGGCTAAAATATGTTAAAGCAGAAATTGTAAATAAGCAGTTATTACTCAGTATTGTTTATGCTTTTTATGGCACTCTTAATTTGCCTTAGTTTTTGGTTTAGAATATATCATGTATTATATATATTTACACACACAAACACACACACACCACGAAATGATAGTTACTATTTATTGCAACCATTGGTTATGGTCAATTTTTATTTTGTTCAGAGATACCACTTTCTTTCCATACCAAAGGTTCTCTTCATTGAAACAGATACTAAATAGATGTTTGCCATGTTTTTACACACAGATATAGAAAATACAAAATAATATAGTGAGAACACTTTTGCAACTCACATTTGAAATAGTTAAAACAAATCCAAGATCGTAACATATATTAATTTACTTAGTTCAATTCATTTTCATGAGAGCTCAAAAATGGTATACGTAAAGGAACACTCCAATAAATTAGAACGTTGTAGAGATTGTAATGGTTTATGGCCCAGAGCCCCAGAGCAAAATGATCCACTTTTCAAAATATAGGAGAATCAGGCCCTTTGGCTCACTTTCTCCTTGAAGTAAGTTTTCTATCCTCCTGCTAAAAGACCTTGTGTAAAGAAATATCACAACTTCCTTCAATGTTCTTTTCTTTGCTTAACATGTCTCTAAATCAAGAAGTGAAAAGTTACTATTTTTTTTCTTTACAACATATTCATATTCAAAAATTTTGGAACAGGACCCACCATGGAAAATGTTCAAACTTTATCCTCTTGATAGATACTAGATAGATACTTCAGAATGAGATCAATATGTCCTCACATTTAAATAGAACATCCCATTACATAGAGCCAGGCTGTCAAGATTGGATTGCATGTATAATCTGCCTTAAAAAAATTAATGCTTCCAAATGAATAAGATGAAATAGAGTAGAAAATTATATCCTCATTGCCAATCTATCATTTTCAAGTAATACCTAGGCAGTCCATCAGCATCAAGCAGATAGGGACATCTGCTACACTTTTCTGAGACAGCCTAATTTACATATTTGTAAATATTAAATATAAATTTAGAAATTGATATTTCCTTTTTCTTCATAAATGGTCATAAATCATTGATGGAA
This sequence comes from Chlorocebus sabaeus, assembly GCF_047675955.1. Classification (NCBI taxonomy): domain Eukaryota; kingdom Metazoa; phylum Chordata; class Mammalia; order Primates; family Cercopithecidae; genus Chlorocebus; species Chlorocebus sabaeus. The sequence continues at coordinate 32,939,951 of NC_132913.1, read as the reverse complement.
TCTGAATATGCTCAGGATGAATCAATTCTTTTTCTGGTTCTTTTAGAAGCATAGCTACTTTTGTTGTTCGTATTTGTAACATTCTGTACTATGACAGGGTACTCAGAAAAAACAAAGGTATAAACACTTTTTTAAAATGTTGCCTCCTCTCTATAACTGCTATATGTGTCCACTGTAATATTTTCTCCAGGTTTGTCTATGTGCATCAATGGGACAGTGAATCATTTGCAGGTATCTAGTAGATAGGTGTCCTATCTATAATGTGTTTTCCTAATTTCAAAGTTCATCTGAAATGAAGACAATACAATAGAAAATATTCACCAATTTAAGTAATTTTTTACAGTGTAAGCTATTGCTGACAAAATAAAACAGTAAAAGTCAAACAAATTATCCCTGGTTTCTTTGCTCACTGAGAACATTTGTTAACCACAATTTTGATCTATTTTAGACTTTTTTTAATAGTATATGCTCCGATTCCTGTTTTCTTATTCCTTATTCATTCTCTAGTCCACAGTTGAATACATATCAATAGAATTTAAAAATGTAAATGGTAACTAAAATATAATAAAATATGATACCTAATTGAGAAATAAATATACTACAAATTTATTAGAAATAACAAATGTTAATGTTTAGATCAGCTGTCTGTAAATAGTAACATATTTTTCTTAGAAGTATAGAATTTTTAGTTCCCAGGCTAGCCCAAATATAAACCACACCATTTAACCCAATGTTAATCATATTATCCTCAGTTCCTGATAGCGGGGGCCCTGCCACTTTAGGAAAGAGAAGAAAGAAAAGGATAATAAAGATAAATACTCTTCTATCCTCCTTTCTCTTTTGGATTCAGGTCTCAGCACCCTTTTGAAATACTAAAATTTAAAAAATATACCCTTATGCTTCCCTTTCTGCATCTATCTCTAAATTAAAAATTACCCTCTCTAATGATTTCTAGGCATTTAAAATATTTATTTTATTTTATTTTAATATTTTATAGGCCAGATCTTGCTCTGTCACCCAAGCTGGTGTGAGGTGGCACAATCATAGCTCCCTGCAGCCTCAAACTCCTGAGCTCATTCCTCCTGCCTCAGCTTCCTGAGTAGCTAGGACTATAATATATGCCACCATGCCAGGAAAATTTTTTAAAAAGTTTTGTAGAGACGAGGTCTCGCTGTGCTGCTAGACTAGTCTTAAACTCCTGGCCTCAAGCAATCCTCCCGTCTCAGCCTCCCCAAAATACTTTCCATGGATAATTTTTTTAGCTCTTTCAATGTTCTTGTTATAAATGTTTTATGTGTATTTTATTGTTTATCATTTTATTTTATTCTAGCCATAAACTCTGTGACATGGGTGTTAAAATTATCACTGTTTTGCAGGTAAGGAAACAGGAGAAGTAGGATTCACTGATTCCTTGCATAATGAAAAATGGCAGTGCCAGGTTCCCATAGATTTACTCCATTTCCTATTCCAGTCCAATGTGGCCCCACACTGCAGCCTACCCGTCACAGTGCGCAGCCTTCTCTCCCTGTGATAGCCTCATCACCTAACTCCTCATTCATTCACATGGCTGGACTAAGCCAAGTCTCAGGAAGAAAGCAATATGCTTTTTAATCTAATTAATACTTTCTCTTCCCAACCATCTCAGAGAGATTTAAAAGGAAAACCCTTCCGGGCCAGGTGCAGTGGCTCACACCTATAATCCTAAATGAGAGAATTGCATGAGGGCAGGAGTTTGAGACCATCCTGGGCAACATAACAAGACCCACATCTCTATAAATAATAATTTAAAATATTAGCCAGGTGTGGTGCTGCACACCTGTAATCTCAGCTCCTTGGGAGGCTGAGGCGGGAGGATTGCTTGAGCCTAGGAATTTGAGATCAACCTAGGCAACATAGGACCCCATCTCTACAAACAAACAAACAAAAAACAAAACAAAAACAAAAAAAAAAAGAAAAGAAAAAACCCCTTCTGAACTCAGATAAATACCACTTATGGGGATAATTTTCATTGGAAAAAAAAGTGAAAGAAAAGATAACATCCTGTTTGGATGGGAGAGATTCTTGGCCCCCTTTAAGATGCTTTCCTCCTTCTCACAGGGGTTTACCTTCCTTAACTTATTCCATTAAAAAAAAAAAAAAAAAAAAAAAAAAAAAAAAAAAATTCTTGGCCTGGCGTGGTGGCTCACGCCTATAATCCCAGCACTTTGGGAGGCCGAGGCCGGCAGATGATGAGGTCAAGAGATAGCGACCATCCTGGCCAACATGGAGAAAACCTGTCTCTACTAAAAATACAAAAATTCGCTGAGAGTGGTGGCACGCAGCTGGAGTCCCTGCTACTCAGGAGGCTGAGGCAGGAGAATCGTTTGAACCTGGGAGATGGAGGTTGCAATGAGCCGAGATCACGCCACTGCACTCCATCCTGGCCACAGGGTGAAACTCCGTCTCAAAAAAAAAAAAAAAAAAAAAAAAAAAAAATCTTTCCACAATAAAAATACCATCTAGTGTCCAGCCATTATATGAAATTTGGAAAATAAAAACATAGAAAGATTAAAACATAATCCATTCTAAGTCTGACCCAGCAGAAAAATCAAATGTTAACTTTTTATGTACGTTTTTCTAATACTCTTTTCCCCATATTTCTTAGAGAGATACAGCGTTGAGAGACCTTAGTTCCAGAATTTTTTCTATTTTAAACTTAATATGTAACACTGGCCCTTTGTCAAGCTTTCACCAAACTTTTGTAGATAAAGTGTAAAATGATTCAGTTATATCTCATCATATACTCTGAATGGAGAACATGACACAAAGATCTTAGACCTACTGGTCACATGTAAAGAGGGATTTATAATTTAGGGACTCGTTCTCAAACATGTTTCTTAGCTCTTTGTCTTGGAACATTTGGAATCTGTTACACAATTTTATGTATATTATATAATATATATAAAATATAATATAATATATAACATAATATATTATATATTACTATATATAATAAAATATACAACATAATTTTATGTATAATATATAATATAATATATAACATAATATATAATATGTTATATTTTATATATAACATATTACATATAACATTATATATAATGTATATATACATGATATATTATATATAACATAATATATAATATAATATAATATATATTAGATATAACTGAGGTTGACTAGATGTTTATTATTTATCATATATATGAAAAATGTGGAAGTGAGAAAGTTGATGTTTCAAGGTAAGTAATATTCAGTCAACTATATGGAACATGAGTTGAAGGGGTTACTGACAGGCAGTGTAGATTGCTGGAATAAAAAAAAACAAAATCAACTCAAACTGATTGCTTTTGAACTTCAAAAGTAAAGCTTTATATATGTGTGTGCATAAGTATGTACTTATTTTTTTTTTAAGTCAAGCTTAAACGTTTTGAGAAATTGAAAGCAGTTTTTGAAAGCACAGTACTATTATTTTTTTTTTCTCTCTCTCTCTATATATGTATCTTTCAATCCTTGGCACCTTTTATAAACGTCAGTATGTGAAAGCAAGCTAATGGTGGGCTAATTCCATAAGAAATGATATCAAAAAATAGCAACTTATTTTCTACCAGCCAGTTATTAATTTTCTTTTTTATCAGACTTGAGGTAACAACATTTTTTAACCATAAATAATTTTAATGATCAATTTCCAGAAATCATTCAGATTTTTTTTTTTTTTTTTTTTTTTTTTCAGAGGAAGTCTCACACTGTCACCCAGGCTGGAGTGCAGCGGCATGATCTCGGCTCACTGCAGCCCAGATTTTGTTAATTCAGATGGTTGTACTGTTCTCATGCTTTAAAATTTCAACATGTAGGACTTTAGGATTTGAATAAAAACTGTTTTATTTTACATTGTGATAGATACTGCACCTAAGGAGGTAAATACAATTTTGGTAACTGAGGTTGACTAGATGTTTTGGTTTCATGTCTGATTGGCTTACAATAGATTGTTCAATTACAAGACCTTGCCTTGATCTATATGGTACAGGCCTCATGAGCAGTGAAAGTACTGAGCCCAGTGTTCTGATGTAGCTTCAGGACTATGATGCAGAAATTTTCTGCTGTGGCTCCATAGAAGTTGCAATCGGCTTTTAAAAGATAGCTAAAACCATCAGATCAGCTAGCTTTCAGATCTGCACATTTTACCAGTATTACAGATTCTATCCCCAAACACAGGAAACAGATTTTTAAAAATCAGATGTAATAGAAAAAATGTACAGATAGAAAAATCCACATTTTGAGCCTTTAACATTCATTTCCAAGAAAGTCCAGAGCAAAGACGGAGACTCCAAATGCTTTCACTCTCTATGCATTTCTTTTGTGATATTAAAAAGTGGACAGTCACTTCTACAAGATCTTAGCTATAATTTGAACTGACATCCTTATAGCCAAGTGCATTAAAATTTAGCAGAAATTCCCAAGAGGAATACTCACATGGGGTAATACAAATGTATATTTCTTTGTGTGTATATATGTATAAAGGAAAGTAGGTAGGTCAGCAAATGTATTATGAAATATATTCATATTAATTAAATGCTTTCTTCTCATACTAATTCATTTTATTGTATAGCCAAAGTATTAGCTTAAGAACGCTGATTCAAAAAGGGGTAAATGAACCTTGTTCATTTGGTAGCTGGACTAGTTTAGCTTATCTCGGTTAGAACTAGTAAATAATTTTCAGCAGCAGCATGAAGAAAATCTCGCTCAGTTTCCTGCATTTTAAATCAATCTCAGGTTTAAGAGAAGGTTCAGGCTTAAAAGTTATTACAACTCCACTGTTTTCTCTGATAAATTACATGAATAACATTTGAGACAATGCATTGTTAAATATTTATGTCTAGTACTATAGAACCAAGAAAAGCACAAGAACCCCTAGAAGAATAAATATATTTACCTAAATAAATTACTAAGACAAATATACTCCTATGTGCTCTGTACCAATAAACAGTAGGTATTCACTAAATTGTAGAATATAAATGGTTCATTTCCTCTAAATGTACACTGAAAGATCTATAACATGTTACACATTTCCTGTGCTTTGCATATATATTTCAATATTCATCATGAAAAGCCTTGCTTATGTGTCAATATACATTACTTTGCATATATTAAGAAAGGCTTTTCTTAAAAAAATTTCTACATTACGGATGCTTTTTACTATGGGGGAAAGCTTAGGTCTTATTTCATGATTAACCCTTTCACAGCGTATCCTTTTTTCTCTACATGACATTTGCACAAAATGAATTGCTTGCTTAGACACAGCTAACTAAATAAAAGCAGGCCAGAGCTGATAGTATGAAAAATGGATTTTCATTACTGTTTCATTGATTCTTGTAAATAAGGGCCTGAGGCCTGCTCCGAAAAGGCTGCAAACAGTAATAATTTAATCTGAGGTGACATAGACCAAAATGTATGTGGACAAAAATCATCCTTGAATATTAAACAACAGCCTCAAGACAGAGAAAAGTGTTGCAGGCGAATTTAAATGTATGCAGATCGTTGGGTAACATATTTAAAAACAGAAATTAAAGATTCCTGTCATAAATCACATTTGCTGCCATGGATATGCCTTGTTATGCTGGCGTTTAAGAAAACCTGAAAGGTTAAGGCAGTTGGTGCATTAAATCGTACAAGGATAATTAATACTTTTCTTGTGGCTATTTATAAGAAATGGAAAATATTGTCAGATCAGCTGTGGCACTGTAGTAATTTGAGGGGGAAGCCATGAAAGCATGAGTCAATAGTTTTAACTGGACAAATGTCAAATGCTTAATGATGCAGTATCCCAATTTGGAAGCTGTTTGAAAGTTGTACGTATTTTTAAATGAGATAAAATAGCTTATTCTCACACTAAGATTATAATTTGTTTGTCTCCCATCCTCTTCATATTGCCCAAGAAAAAAAAAAAAACACATACACATTTTTTTCCACATAGATTTTTTTGAAAGTTATCATGCCTCAGTCACCTATACTGTAGATAGTATATGAAAATAAATACCATTTCTGGCATCAAGCATCATAAATTATGCCTTTCACCATGTCTCAAAAAATAGTAATGACACTATGTTTTTTGAATGACCAATTTGTTTGTCTCATCAGGAATTACATTAGTAACATCAGAGAACTCTCCAACCACTTCCCCAGAGGAAAATCTACCTTTGTTACTGAACTTAGGTTTATGACAAATCAATTATTTAAAAATTCTCCTGTCATATCTTGTAGGTTTTCTATACCCTAAACTAAAATCAGGGCTGTTTATTAGTATCATGCATTATGAAAAAGTCTCTCCACATGACAGAATGCTTATAATCCTAAATCCTTGGGATTTGAAAGGGTCATTTATCTTTTATGGCACTGCTACCTGTATAGTATCCCTTTAAGCTCAGAGAAAGGAATGGGTGTCCTTTGCAAAGGAAACTATTCTTGTTGTGAATAAAAGAGTCTCACAATCCTAAGTTGCATTGTTTGTGCAAAATATAATGTAATTTATCGGTTTTTCTTTTATAAGTTGGTTTCAAAATAACAGTGGGTTTAAAAGTATCACAAGAGTAAGACTATTGTATTTTAGCACAAAATAATATAAGTAAGAATAATTTCTTTTTGAAAAAAATGTACTGACATGATTACACCCAGGTGCTTACTTTTCTGGTAATAAAATCTATTAATACATTTATAGTCAAATTCATCCTGGGTATCATTAACTGAAAAAGTTCAAAGAGTCATTTAATACAAAAGCCATTTAAATATATTTTATGAAATAAGTAACATTAAATCAGTTCTGAGTTTTTGCTAGACTATGCCATCATTGAATGCTCCCCATGACCTGAGAAACAAATTCGTTAGGGTTCTCATGGTTCTTTAAATAGGGTGAGTCAGGAAACCTTGTTCACTCACCATTGATAGCTAACACTGAAGGGAAGCGATAAAACCATTTTTACATTAACACCCCTGTTCCATATTGCGGTCATTGGGTAGAGCAATAGTTATGTATAGCATCTTTCATTACACTCACACAACTCAAGACTTACTTGCATCTCTATTTTTATTGATATTAACCCTTATAACCAAATGCTCTATGATGAGTCTGAGTGGGTGAAAATTACTCTAGTGAAAGCTATGAGATTTATTTTAAAATTGTAGAACGTATGTTCAGAAAATTAAAAAAAAAAAAAAAAACAACATGTAAATGAAAGGAAAAAAAAATCCCAAACAGATGGGGTAAATGAAACCTCCCTTGCTAACATCTGCAGGTTTATAATTGCTTAAATTGTTCAACCCTCCCCTGTGACTCAGTATCCAGAGACATTGCCTCATAGGTAGAGGATGAACACCAATACATCTGGCCTGACAAATATTCTGTGAGTAATGCCCCCATTGGCCAACACTTCTTCCGGTTTGAACAAAAATGGTGTGGCTTTGAGGGAATGAAAATGGTTTAATATTATGACAATCTTCCTAAGTGTGTGAAGTGCAAAGCATGTAATCAGACAAGGCTGAAAGAGTGAAATTGACAAGGCCATAGGAAGAACAGAACTCCTGTCTTCACACCCTGGCCCCAGAAAACTTGGATTAAATACTGTCTCTGCTTGAAGTAAATTGGCCCTAAACCAGAGGCTTCTTGAAACAGAAAGTAATTCTAGGGATTAAGCTGTGATTTAAACAAAAATGATTATCTTTGCTTTGTTTTTTCCTGTGTTTCTGTAGACTGGACCTTAAGTTCATAATTATCTTTTTTAATGATTAATGTCATGATCACTAATTTGGTGATCAACTTAAAAATTCTTCAGCAGATTGTTTTAAACTTAAATGCAAGGCTATTTTCAGTTTTCAACGTTCTTTTTAGCTATTGGTATTAAACATACATAACACATTTCCCTGGAAGTAGATATAACCCAGCTGTTAAGGATAAGATAGGAAAAACAGACTAAACATGAGTCGCAAGTGAGAATTTTTCTTGAAGAGAAAGCCTCTGTAAGTTATGTTGCAAGGCGCTGGATCTAAGGCATAACATTTTATGCCTTGCTATCAGTTACTATTTCAAGATAGCCAAATCCTTTGCAAGAAGTGAAATATTTTCTACATAACAGTAGATTATTGTCTAGACTATTATCAAGGGTGAATTAGCAAGAATAGGGACACAACCTCAAAGTCAAAGAGCAAGTACTAGCAATTCTAGAAATAGGTTTTTATTTACACACTAATAAAATATATTCTAAAATCTACAACAGGCAGGTATAAGATTAATTTTACTATTAGAATGCATAAATAGTTTCAGTACGAGTGGAATTAAAAAAAAAAATAAAGCTCACCAGACCAAGAAGTAAACAGTAAGAAGGAGATAGAATAAAATGGGAGAGACCATAGACACTAATCTCTTAAGAGCTCTAATGGTTCCTGTGGGTCTGTTATTGCCTGCGTAATAAATATATCTACTGTGCGTAAACATTAAGCTCTGCAAAAATATCAAGAGGATATGTAGCACATGGGCTTGTAAACATTAGTGGCAGCTGCACTGATATATAAGTGTACAATGAAATGACTCCAAAGTAGCTATTATGTCCTATCGTGGCAGGCGTGGTGAATACCAATGCATTTACATGCTCAAAGAGACAAATGAATTGGCTTTAAATGTATCATTCGTTGTGAGCTTCACAATTTTTAATAATTGACACAGGCCTTCAATGTCATGTAGAATGAAACACATTAAAGTTACAGAGAAAGCTATGGCTTCAAGGTTTCCACATAGGTCTGGGCATTGGGTGGAAATCAACAGTACCATTTCAGAGAATTGCACACATGTTAGATCTGTACTCAAAGCAAACTTTAAAGAAAATGTACAATGTAAGCTGCATAAAAACTCCATGATATCTACCTTAAACAGTAATTGACTACAGGAACCAGAGATAGTACAAATGTTACATTAGGTTTAGTTTCTGAAATGTGATTTCTCAGCCATAACTCTAATAAATAATCAATTGTTCTTAACCCTTAAGCATACCTTTTAATGACATACTTTTATTTCTAAGGACACATGATTCTTATACGACCTGTAAAGAAGGCCCTTTGAGTTATTTGTAATGAATAAAAATTAGCACCTATTTTATGTCCAACAACAGGGGAATGGATACACTTTTAAAGTATTGCCATCAGTGATAATACTTCAATTTTTCAAAGAATATCTAATGATTTGGGGCAATACTTTAAAATAGAAAATAAACAGGAACAAGATAAAAAATTGTGTTGTGAATTTTGTAGAAAATACGTATGTCAATATTTTAAAAATTAGAAGAAAATACACAAATAATAGTATCTTCACGTATTTGTTTTTTTCTATAAACTTTCTAGTATTTTTCATATATTATAAAAGTGTTATTGTATTTAGATTTATCCTAAATATTTTCTAAATCAGAAAAAAATTGAAAGACACATCCAATAAAGTAGTAATAAAAAACTCTTTTGAGTCTACTGGGATCACTTTTCTATTCCTCTTCAAAATAATTAAATTGATTTTCTTTCTTTTAAAACAGAGTTTTATTAAGGAGTCCTCTTAGCACTTCCCATTCCTCTGTAGTGAGAATGAGAGCTAAGGAAAGGTTTTCCAACACTGGCATTATCCCTAGAACAGGTTTTGGAAGACAGGGATCATCTCCTTTATTAAATCATCCCAATGAATATTCATTCAAATCCCCATTATTTTGTGTGGCACTGTCAGCAAGATAAACAAGATAAACATATTAGCAACCTGTCCCGACCTTAAATCTGCCTCAGGTCAACTCAGGGCTATTGAGTTGACTAAGAACTGGCTCCATTTTGCCTTCACACTACCCTTTAGAGTGAACAGACAAGGATACTTGCAGACCTGACCTGTGAACATTCGTACCTGAGTGCCTACTCATTCTCTCCATTTTGAAATCCACCACATGCTACAACACTGAATGACCAAAACTCTCTTCCTGAGCCACTTCAAATGCTGCCACTCAGTATCTTCATCACAAACCCTGGTATTATTTGTGACACACCCTCTCTAGTCTTACAAATAACAATTCAGTCTTGTAAATTACTGACATCATTCACTGGTCTCAGTCATTTCCACCATGGTCCTAGTCCAGCCTACCATCCTTTCTCATCTAGATTGCTCCAACAGCTCCCTAATAGTTGTAATATTCAGGGTCCCCAGATTTATTTGACAAGCTAGTCTCACATTATAGACAGAGTCACATTTGTAAGACACTAATTGTGTCATGTCACTCCCTACCTATAACTCATGACCTGTGAAAAAAATCTAAAGGCCTCCATGCGGTCATGGAGTCCCTTCATGATCTTGTCACTGCTTCCCTATCCAACCACATCTTTCTCCATATTCCTCTGTCCCTTCCCCAGATCCTATTGCTCCGGTGATTCTTAAGATTCCACCATGCTGCTTCTTCCCTTCTAGCCTCAGTATGTGCTTTTCCTTCTGTGTGGTCCACTATTCTCTTTCCTGTCTAGCCCCCATATCCACCTAGTTCAATTAGATAAGCCCCCCAACAACTCCCACTTATCACCAAAGTCTTGTCTTAGGGCCCTGGGTTGCTCAAGATTTTGTTAGGTGGCCAACTTGCTTGCTTCCATTTCATCCTTATCTACTTTGAATATAAGACTTATCTCATTGTATTGTTATTGCAGAGCAATTTCTTGCTTCTTGTTTTCTCCATTAAATGACATGCTTTGTGAGGGTTGGAAAAGTGTCTGCCATATTCAGTTTTATATCTGTAATTCATAGCTTATGCTTCATAAATAGTATGTATTTGGTATTTTAATGTGTAAATAAATAAAATAAGTATTAACATTTTTTCATATGAAATAGGTCAAACATAGAAATTAATCTTTAATGTTTATTTGTGCAATGTAAGGCCATGCTTAGCAATCAAACATTATACATACTAAATTCTCATAATGATAATGATAATGATAATAATGGCCAAGACTTCATAGTGTTTATTGTGAATTTGGCTTTATTCAAAGTACTTAACATACATTACTTCATTTAGTCCTTTCAACCACCCTGTAATGAAGTGTTTATTATAGTCATTTCATACATGAGAAGGCGAGTCACTGAAAGTTTACATTTTTTTAAGGTTACACCACTAGTAAGTGCTTACATTAGGATTCTGTGGCAACTGTGATATATAAATCCTAGATTTTGAAAGGATTTCTATAATAGATGAATATTTTTATTTTTAAAAATTCCATCGCAATCTCAGGTCGGGAATGAATGTACAATGGAGAAATTCACTTCCACACAATATTCATGGAACGAGACTGATAAAAGTTCTGCCAAACTTAAAAACCTGGTTTTCACCATTATCATAAAAGCACATTAAGATGATAGAAGGAGAAGACTTTATGCAATAGATAGTTGCCTCATATTTCTTCTGCTCACATTTCATTGTCAAGAACTCAGACACATCGTCATCCTAATAGCAAAAAATGCAGACAAATATGCTTATGGAGAAAGAAAATACATATTTTTGTTACATAGTTTGCATTCTGTACCACAGGGACTAGGCTGGGTTTGAACCCAGACTGGATGGCTCCAGAGCCTAATTCTTAACACCCTATTAAACCTTCTGTAATAGGAATGTGATTTACCTGTTTAATCCATCTCTTAATTAGATATATTTAGCATGGCTTAAAGCTGTATGTTCCCTGCTTAAGAAAATATAGATCGTATGCATTTTTAAAGTTTGGACAGCCTTCTGTTCCTTTTATGTTTACATAGAAAGCAGTTGGCATATGTTGTTCTGAAATCTAATGGAAAGGATTGGTAGCATCATTGCCAAAAGTTTATCTGCAAACCCAGGTTATTGTACAGTTATATTTGTAGCTATAACAATAATTATATATTTAATTATATACAAGGTATTTTCCTCACCTCTAAAGATGTTTGGCTAAATCCAAGATAAAAAACTGTTGGCCAAATTTAACAACATCATTATTTAACACCTATAAATTACAGTTTAAGAGAGAAATCTGTGTGAAAATTTTATTAATTTCATAAAAATTAATCAATATTAGTTGAAGAAAACCTGAGGGACGTTTTCCCTGGGGTACTATGGAGGGAAAAAGAGTCAAAAAGTAAAGGAAAAAAAGCACAGCTGACAGTTGTCTGACATAAAGTAGAGTATCAAAGGAATTATCTGAAAATTAGAATTCATTAAACCTGAAGTCACTTATAAGAAATTTCAAATTTGAAAAAAAAAAAAAATGCCAGCCTAAAATATTCCTGTGAGAAGCTTTGCTGCTTGGAATAAACAGACAATTTGATAAATGAATTCATGCCATAATTTTTGGTCAGAAAAGTTGTAGAAGTATAGCTCTCTAATCTGAATCAGTTCATATACCAGCAAAATGAATTACCCCAAAACTTTGCCTCTTAAAACAATAATTTTACTTCGCTCATGATTTTGTGAATAAGGATTAGGAATTTGAGAGGCACTAACTGGGTCCTTCTTGTTTGGGTCTCTTCTGTGACTCTCGTCAGATGACGACTGAGCATGCCATCATTTGAAGGTTCAACTGGGTTTAACATCCATGATGGTTCACTCACTTGGCTGGCAATTAATTCTGGTTGTTGACAGGGACCTCAGCTGAGCTGTTATCTGGAGTACTTACATGGGTCTCTTGAGCATGGCAGTGTCAGAGTGGTCAGTTTTCTTGGAGAGGCTGCCTTTCTCCAAATTTAACATCTCAAAATGGAAGAAGCAGCATGACCTTCTATGACCTACACTTAGAAGTCACATAGGATCACATCTGTTGCATTTTATTTCTCACAAGTGAATCACCAAGGTCAGTCCTGATGAAAGGGAAGAGACATGGAACCTACCTCTCCATGGGAGAAGGGTTAAATAAGCTATGGATATAGCTTAAAACCACCACAAATTTTGATTATAATATCAAATTTATTATTACAAGTAATATTTTTATTAATATTATTTCAGGGGAGTATTGTAGAGGGCTGAGTGAAACAGGATAAACTCGTGACAAGAGCTCTATACTCAACAAATTTTTACTAAATTCTGAAGATCCACACACCGCTATTCATCATAAAATTTACTTTTATCAAAACTTACTTAATTTTTCCTTCATGTTATATAAAGTATGGGTAAAGATGACATACTGAACAGATTATTTAAAGTTTTTTTTTTTTTTTTTCTAACAGTGAGCCCTGTTCTTTGCCAAATTAACTTTAACTGTTTTCTCAGAAATGATTCCTCTGTATGGATTCAAAGTACAGTTCATGCAATTATTTTTACATTTCTTACTCCTTGGAATTGTATGCGAATCACTTCTTGGCCTTTTGACTAAGGTGAAGTATAAATTGTGACTCTTTATTTCTTATTAACAAGTTGCAGATTTTGGTCTTTCAGTTCATCATTTTATAAATGAAGCAAGCAAATGTCAAGTTTTACTATTAACTGTTGTGATGTATGAATAAAATGGATGCTTGCAGCATACCACGGAAAATAGAGATAATATAATAAGCACTGATACCACCATTTGGTTATCAAGAACTAAGAGTGAGTAGTTTTAATATAATAATACTGATTGGTAGCCAATATAAAGAATCAGAGCTTATGGTAAACCACAGCAAAAACAACTCCTCTCCTTCAAAAGTACATTTTGTATAATTGATAGATAATTTTCAACAATTATTTGATCAATACACAATTATGTCATTCAGTCTATCCATTTAAAACATATTTCTATGGATATAAGCTATGAATAAAATTATGAATATTCTTATGGCTATTCCTAGGAATATTCCTAAATCAACCAGATATTTGGGTGAGAGTCTATTAAAAGAAGATGCTAAAGAGTTCTTTCACCTTCGTTAATGTTTAGATAAAATCTGTCATGATCTTCTAAAACACTATGAAGTAGCTTTTTAATATAAAAATTTGGTCCATTTTGGAGCAGATTGAAAACTGATTCCTTATGCAAACCCCAGTCTTGCTAATATTGTCAATGAATATTAATCAACTGCATATTATACATCAGATGCTGTTCTAGAATGGAGCTGTATTAGTGCACACACACATTCAAATGACTAAATATGTAATCGGTCAAGTGATGTTATAAAGAAAAATAAAACAGCTAAAGAATAAAGAAGTATAGAGAAAGGGTGAGGTATGTTAATTTAGATAGAACAATTAGGGTCTTTCTGATGAAATCACACTTAACGGACAGAAAAACTAGTGAAAGAGCCATGTGAGTCATGTCATAGAAGAAAAATACAGGTCAAGACTCCATCCCTGACTTTGTTATTGTCTTTATTTGAAGATTAATTGGTTTAAGGAGATGTGTATGGATGCCAAGTTGGAAAGGGGTAAACTTGTGATGGTTAATTTTATGTCAATTTAAATAGGCTAAGGGATTCCCATATAACTGATACAACATTCTTTCTGAGTGTGTATATCTGGAGAGTGATTCTGAAAGAGGTGTGTATTTGGATCAATAGACTGAGTAAAGAAGATTTGCTCTCACCAATATTGATGGACATCATGCAATCTATTAATAGTCTGAATAGAACCAACAGATAAGGATGGGCTAATTTTCTCTTTCTGGTCTTGAGCTGGGACATCCGTATTCTCCTGCCCTTGGACATTGGAGCTCCTGGTTCTCTGGCCTTACAACTCTGGGATTTATATTACTGTCCTTCTGCTCTGCCTGGTCACCAGGCTTTTGGACTAGAACTGTGAACTGTACCCTCTGTTCCTCTGGTTCTCAGACCTTTGTACAGGAACTAAATTATATCACCAGTACTCCTAGTTTTCTAACTTAAGTAGTTCCAGTATGTGTTGATAAAATCTATCTTTTTTTGATCCAGTTGGGTAATTGCCAAATTATCATTTACAATATGTAGTTCATTCACAATAACTCAATCATTGTCCTGTTGTTTACTTATTCTGGCTGCTAGTAAAATTTTTATCATTAAGATTGAAAAAATTTATTAAAATATTTGTTGGCAATGGGCTCTTCAGTTTTCTTGTTCTTGATATTTGTTGAGCTGTATCAATATGTAACTGGATTCTCTGTCATCCCAAAACAGTTTTTTCTTAAAAACAAAATATATTTGATTATTGTTGTTTATATTTGTTATTGTTTTGGGCTTTTGTCTTGTATTTTATTTCTTTTAATTGTACTTGATCTTTCTCCTTTTTTTCCTTTTCTTTCCTTTTTTGGACAGTTTTTCTCTGTGTCCTACTTGAATTTCTTGAGTTTAATTCCTACAAATCCCGCTTCTATTGTATCTTTTTTGTTGCTTTTGAGCCCTATCTTACCTTAAATTAAGCAATCACATTTTCTTTCTCATGCAATATTTTCTGATTTTACATTGTTTCTGTTTCATATTTTCTTCTTCTATGTAAACATATAAAATATTCTCTCAAATATTAATGAGATTATAAACCAGAAAGCTTCTAATTTTTTTTTTGTTGTTTCAATTCTGTTTTGTGGCTTTTATATTGTTTTGTTTTACAGTATATCTACTTTTTTGAATCAATTCCTCTAAGCATTCAGGAATGTCCTCTTGTTTTGACATAATGCATCTTTTTATACAGTTATTAGTTTTTTTTTTCTTTTTTTTCTTTTTTTAAATTCTGATACACAGTTAAAAAGAAACTTTATTTGTACTGGCTGCTAGAGAAGGGAGAAACCCTGCCATATTGGGTTTCTAAAAAGATCATTGAGACCACATCCTGTCCTTTTTCCTCAGAGACTGTGAAAGGGGTTTTCTCATCATTAGCTCTACTCAGATCCTGGCCACATTGTTCCCCAGGCAGTGGGGGAGGGTCAGAAATCCTACTTCTGACTGATTGCCTCTTGCATAGAAATCTAGAGGAAGATAGGGAGGTGACTACTGCTAACTTCCCACTGAACGGACACCTGGCTGAGGACTGGCCACGTTAATTAAATCTCACAACTCTAGGATATAGATACAGATGCATTATGTTTACATTTTACATGTAAGAAAACTGAGGGATAGGAATTTTTAATATTTTCTTGTAAGATCAAGCAGCTATTGAGTGAAGAATCTAGACCAAACTCAGGTTCTTACCAAATACATCATTTCTTCCGGTTTATTATTTAATAAAAATCCTTTGGGCCGGGCGTGGTGGCTCACGCCTGTAATCCCAGCACTTTGGGAGGCTGAGGTGGGTGGATCACCTAAGGTCCGGAGTCCGAGACCAGCCTGGCCAACCTGGTGAAACCCTGTCTCTACTAAAATTACAAAAATTAGCTGGGCATAGTGGCAGGCGCCTGTAAGTCCAGCTACTCGGGAGGCTGAGGCAGGGAAATCACTTGAACCCCAGAGGCAGAGGTTGCAGTGAGTCGAGACCGTGCCATTGCACTCCAGCCTGGGTGACAAAGAGAGACTCCATCTAAAAAAAAAAAAAAAAAATTGTTTGAAATTGAGGGCATGAGACTATTATTTTTCCGATTTTTATCACCAGTGAGGGTTTCCCTCCATTTTATATTCTCCTAGCCACTCCCATGTGTCCCTCAGAATAGTAAGGTAGAGGATTAAATTTACAAAAACCTTATTTCTCAGAAAGGAAGGCTCTTTAAATTGTACAAAAGAATGACCACTCAATGTGACCAGCTTACCTGACTTCTCTTTTTTAAACAACATAAAAAGCTTGAAGTCTTCGCATTCTAAAAGGATATCCGCTTCTTTTCAAAAACCTTGGTGAGAAATAACATTTAAGGAACACAATTTAAGATTGACTGCATAGACTTAAGACTTTTTACCTTTACATTTCAAGGGTTTCAAAAAATTGACTATGAAGCTTTATTCCACAGGATTAACTACCATTTGATGACACCAGTGCCACTTTCAAAGGATTGTAAGTAGTTACACATTGACCATCATGTAGTTAATACGACCTCAGTCAACCTCAGGTGAATGAGAGCATTGTAAAATTTATAAAGTAGCAGGTCATAAAAACATTCATCAACCAGCGTACTCACGCACAGTGCCTTTATCAGGGTTTTTGGAATAAAATAATAATAAAAATTAATTGTTAGTTAAGTGGAACATGAATCAAATAGATAAAAAGGTGGAAATTACAACAGTATGAAATGTAGTGGACAAGTGAGGTATTCTTGAAAAGGCTGACTTCTGAGATTTTGGAGCCTGAGTACTTATTTTATATATGGCCATCAACACTTACTTGAATGCTTTGTCCATAGGAAATGCTCAGTAAATACCTCTCCAAGAGGCGATGAATTAGTTCTATAATCAGTGTCTAGAGAAAGATAATTAAAACAGAATGCTGCATTGATTTTTCAGTTATCATCTGAGGAGATACACGTAACAATGTCATCAAAATCGTGTGTTGGCATTTGAACTCCATGACAATAGGGTTCTGACTGAAGTAAAACTTAAGCAACCTTTTCACATATGGTAAGATCACATCCTTCAGAAATTCTATCTGAAATTGTGTCAGAAATAACAGTGATAAAAAAGAATAATGGATTATTGATATTCATAAACATGTCTAAATTTGGCTATTTAAGTGTGAACTTTTGGCATTTCTTTGAAATCCCACATTTTAATTTTTTTCATTTAGCATTGTAATGACAACATTTTACTTATACAAAGTGTTTCCATCCATTTTGTCCTACAAAGGTATGTGTATTTCATTTAAGTCCAATAATTTTAATTTTAGCATTTCAGGTATTGGAAACACTAATTGCCATGTAGTAAAAATCAGGGGTTTTTGGACATGGTGGTTATTTCTCGTAAAATAAGAAGCAGTTATTGTAGGAACATACTAGTCCTTGAGAAGAGGAAGGGGATGGTTACACGTATGGGTTTCGGGGCATAGGTATGTGTAACTATTAGATAACCTATTTCCAGTTAACAACTTTTGAATATTTCTATTTAGTCATGAAACACCTTCAAATACTTGTTCTAAACTCAACTAATAACATTTCTACTAACTTATTTATTTTTGGCCTTTTCTCTGAGACTGTAGTGCTACTATATCTACTCGTCAGTCTTCAAACCTCCACCTCATCCTCACCTCCTGGTTTATCCTCACTATATCCATCCACCTTAGAAATGAACAAGCTCTACTGGTCTCATAGGGGCAGTATCTCTGTCATCAGTCATTTTTTTATGCTACAAATTTTTATTTGAATACAACTGTGAAGGAGCAAATGCAGATTTTTCTACTTTATTGGATAAGTTCATTTTTATAAATCAGTTCTTTCAATTACCAACTGTTTCTTCTTATTATTTTTAAAAAATTATATCTGTCATTTTTCTTTTCAGTTTCCACTGTTGGTGTTGTTGGCCAGGATTTTATTCTGTTTTGGAAATACATGTATTCTGTTTTGCAAATATAAATAAATATATATATACACACACACATATATAGTAAACATATATAGAGAGAGTAAATATATGTATTGAGTTAATAGCTTTCTGGTTATTTTATACCATTAGATTGTAGACAGTCTGAGACTTCAACATAGTTTAATAACATAGGAATGTCAATTTTACCTTCCTGCTTTATACTATCTACCAAATATCTCTTAATTTCTTATCCAAAATTTACAGCCTCCCCAAATATGACTTCCAACCCTATCCAATTGCAGAACCATTGAAATGCAAATATGAAAGGATATGGCTTCTTCATCTTTGTTTATCCCATTATAAAATAGAACATAGTTCTTGGATTATGCTAAGTTCAACACAAGAAACAATTAATATTTATGGATATGAACTAGCACTTATTTAATGAACAAGTTTAATACATATGTTCTCTTACATAATAGTTTCTGAACACTATAGTTGGAGCCAACTTCACATAAAGCTGTTAGAGGAGTGTATAAAAATGAAAACATTACATAGTCTTGAGCTTTAAATTAAATATTTCTACTAAAAATATAACACCTGAAAGTATACAGAAAAACCAATATTGAAGATGTTCATTAATTTTCCAGATTTTGTATACCTATACATGCTCCATAAATGATAGAAATAAAATTACTGAATAGTAATTGAGTATCATTTTAGTAAACATATATATCTTGGTACAGAACAATCACATATGTATATTAATTCCCAGATTAAGGCTTTCCTCTGTCACACAGGGATGAAACACATACTGTCACTGTTCCTCAAATGCCTGTTACCATGGAGTATCAATAGTGCATTAGAAGGGCTCAATGAATATACTGATTTTTTATTCTTTTTCCTTTCATTATTTTTTAATAATCTTAATTAAAGAAAGAACTTCAGGGTCTGGTGGTCTGGTTTCAATTCCTTGGCTGCCAGTAGTGTGATCTTAGGGAAGTCATTCAAGTTCTCTAAATTTGAATTTCCTCTTCTCTAATATGGGGATAATAACAATACCTACCTCATACTTACATTGTAAGGATCAATAAAACCATGTATGAAAGAGGCAAGCCAGAAAGAGCTACTCAAGTATTGAATAGAGTGTAGTTTTGCCAGTTATTTTCATATTTAATATGACAACGTACATAAGTCAAAAACGAATGAGACCATGGGCCTTAGACAGTCTCCTGTCCATCTCTGTCTCCTCCTGCACCCAAGTTAGTTTCAGTTTAAAAATAAGCAGTTATTGAATGTGCATTATGTGCCAAGCAATAGTAGGTATTGGAGATGAAAAGGAAACAGTATTTTCCTACTACTGCACAAAGTCTAGTAGAAGAGAGACACATAAAAGGCCAACATGGTGAAACCTTATCTCCACTAAAAACTACAAAAATTAGCCGGTTGTGGTGGTGGGAGCCTGTAATCCCAACTACTTGGGAGGCTGAGGCAGAAGAATAGCTTGAATCCGGGAGATGGAGGTTGCACTGAGCTGAGATGGTGCCACTGCACTCCAGCCTGGGCATTAGAGGGAAATTCCATTTCAATAATAATAATAATAATCTCAATAAAGTACATGCTAAAATTGTTTATTGCACAGGGTGTTAAACATGTCGGGCAGGTTAGGGTAGCATTTCACTTAGCTTTTGTGATTAGGAATGTTCCAAAAAAATGACAACTGTGTTGAGTTGTTGACTAATACTTCCAGTTATCATAGTGAAGACTTGTAGGGTTTTCTACACAGAATATGCAGCCATAACACAGTCATAGAAGTGCAGCTAAGTATTCAATGGTAATGAACCTGCAAGCAGTTAATTGTGTATATATTAACAATATATATAAACCTGGCACATACTAAACACACAAAAAAATCTATTCTATCATGTTTAAGCCAGTAGAAAAGGTGTTCAGTCAGTTAAGAGGTGATCATAGTATTTGAGATAAGAGATAAAGGCCTGAGAGTGCAATGATGGATGAAAATATCTGGCACTGGTATCTGGCACTTAGTAGAAATTCCATTTATGTTGAATAATGTGTAATAGTTATAGAATTAGGTACATAGAAATCTTACATCATAGGTTTAAGCTTACAATTAGTGTTTCATTCTAGTTAAAGAATAGCTACACAACTGTCCTATAACTAGGCAAAGAAAAAAAAATGATCAACTTTTTTTTCCTCCTTGAGATTGACTGGTTGTGTTGCAATTTGAAAGTTGTGGTCCAACTCTGTTTAAGATAATTAGGTTAAGACTTAAAAGGTGCAGGAAACAGAGATTTAAAAAGAATATTTAAACTTTGTATAATACATTTAAGATATGCACTAGATTAATGGCATTAGCAAAAAACCTTATACTTATTCGGTTAAACCCTTTCTTTGCTCTTTTTTTAAAAATTGTAAATTGACCATTTATAATTTTATAAAAATTATGGAGTACAAATTAATGTTGTAATTAATGAATACAATGTAGAATAATTCAATAAAATTAGTTTACATATCCGTCATCTCAAATACTAACATTTTCTGTGGTGAGTACATTTAACATTTATTTTGAGAAATTTTGAAATGTACAGCACTCTAGTTTTAACTATATTCACTATCCAGTGCAATAGAACTCAAAAAGAAAAAAAAAAAAAAGAAAGAAAAAGAAAAAAAGAAATGAAACCATATTTCCCCTGTCTAATTGAGATTTGGTACCTTCTGACCATCATCTCCCCATTTCAGCCACCTTCCAGTCTCTGTAATTACTATTCTACTCTCTGCTTCTATGAATTCATTTGTTTTAGATTCCCGTATATATGTGAGAATATGTCATGTTTGTCTTGCTGTGCCTGACTTATTTCACTTAGCATAATGCTCACCAAGTCAATCCATGTTGTTGCATATGACAGAATTTCATTCTTTGTAAAGTCTGGTTAGTATTCCATTGTGTATATATACCGCTTTTTCTTTATCCATTTATTTGTTGAACACAGGTTGATTACATAACTTAGCTATTATGAATGGAACTGCAATGAATATAGGCATGCAGACATCTCATCAATTAACTGATTTCTAGTCTTTTGGGTAAATCACCAGAACTGGAATTGCTGGATCATATGGTAATTCTCTTTTCAGATTTTTCAAGATCTTCCATAGTGTTTTCTAATTTACATTACCACCAACAATGTACTAGGGTTCCCTTTTTCTCACATCCTCTGCAGCACTTGTTATGTTTAATCTTTTCTATAGAGCCATTCTGACACATTTTGAAATGAAAGTTTACTGTATTTTTTATTTGTATTTTTTAATGATTAGCAATATTGAGCATTTTTAAACGTGTCTGTTGACAAAGTTACTAACAATAGGAGGCTGCAATAGGAACTACAGCTACTGTGCAGCTGATGTCAAGGGGGAAGTTCCCCAAACATGCCAGCAGGGTATTTCCCTCTGTAAATTTCCAGTACCTTCAATTGTGCTGCAGGGAATTGCTCTTTTTAAAACCATATTTATATAAGTACTTCCCATCTTCTAGGTTCTTTTTGCTCTCACTTTTTCCACAAATCAAATTTTGAACAAATTAACTATGTTTATTCATCACATAGCATTTGTAATTTAGTCAAAGCATATTGTAACTACTTGCCATTTTAAAGCACCGATAAGAGTGATAAGCAGATAATCTCTGTTCTTTGAATTTTCTTTGTGATTGGATTGGGACAATTTCCCTCACTGTGAACTTTTAAAGGGCAAAAACTATGTTTAAAGCTTTTGTATTTGTTTCTATCTGGCAACAGTAGATATTCAATAAATATTTGATAAGTGAATAATTATAAGTGAATGAGTAAAATAATATCATAAAGGTACTGAAGATAAGAAAAAGTTCCAAGTAGTAAGATTATGAAAGTTTTGCTAAATAAGTGGCATGCTAGCTGAATTTTGGTGGATAAAGAATTCAGTAGGAGAAGTGGGTGAGTAGAGAATGCCACTCTTGCATAAGCAAAGACATTCAAATGGGTCAAAGATGGAGTAATGTTTAGGTGTCAGTAGCCCAAAGATGAACGAAAGATCCAGATGAGTAACCTAGTAATGTAGACAGAGATCAATCGTGGTTGGTCTTTAAAAACTATGCAAAAGAGATTGTGCTCTTTTCTCCTGTCAAAGCAGAGCTATGTTTCAAAGAGGAGCAGAGCCAAATGTGTTCTATAGCTTGAGCTGACTTTCCTCAGAAACCAGAAAACAGGAGCAATAGAGATGGCTGTGCAAATGGAAAATTCTCTAGCATGCAACACACAAGCACACGCACATGCAAACACACACCACACGCATACACACCACACACACACACACACACACATCACTGCATACCACACATCACACCTAACTTACTAAATTTTTTTAAGCAGTTCATTAGTAAATCAATTGGATGGAATAGAACAGAATTCATGGGTTTGAAAACATAAGACAACCAACATTAGTTAAATGACATGCTTCCTATAATGAAGTCAAACTTAATGTTGACTTTCTATAACAAAGTCAACATTAGTAAAATGACACCCTTTCTATAACAAAGTCAGCTTTTCTATTTTTGTTGTTGTTGTTGTTGTTTTAACATAGGCCAAAATTCTGTGGATGGTGTTGTAGCGAAGACTGTCCCATGGCTGGGTTACATACAATTTTCAATTTCCTTATTGTAATAATGCTACATGGCTGATTGGGAAATACCATTGTTCCTTGCCTGAGAACCATTGCTTTACAGTACTGAAATTAAAAAAATAAATCTATTTTAGGGAATATCCAACTATCCAAGTTCTCTTCTTATTTGATTACTAGAAAGAAAAAAAAATCTGTATTTCCTGAAAGCACTAGGCAACATTTTAGGAGCAGTCTCTCTGATCAGAGTGGAACTGGGTATCCCAGGTCACAAAAAGAGTTAAGTTTCATTTTCAGGGTCTCTATCCAAACTCATGGATTCCTGAATCAAGTAGAGGCATGTTACAGTAATATTTTTTATCTGAATGGGTAGAACCAAAATTAAAATACCTAGAATAAACACGATATTATCAGTAATTTTGTTTCAAGTGTTATTCTGTATTTCTGAAAATAGGGACAGTGACTTTTTTCCAAGAGGGGAGAAGACAAAAAAAAAAAAAAATGTATGTATTGGAGCCAAAATCCTTATTTGCTGTGAAAATTGCAAATGTTTGCCTGGAGCAAATATGTGAAAATTTGCAATTTGTTGTAGGTGTGGAATTTTGCTATTTTTCACAGTGGAAGAACTGTTCTGTGTAGTTTGTTTTTCCCCTTAGATGTGTGAATACTCCAAGAAATTTTGAGATCTCTGCATTTTGATGCCAAAGATGGCAAGGTGAACAATTACTTTCAACAATAACTCAAAGTTCTGCTATGAAACTCAATGAAATTTTTTTTTCAAAGTTCAAATATTATGATAAACAGTAGTCCCAATTTTGTATTAAGCTTTCATCTGATAAAAATCTGTGTATTAATGTAGTATAATTCTTTTATTCAGGAGTATATTGATACATAAAATAACAGATATGGAGAGTAGGTAGTTTAAAAATCATTCATGCTTTTATGACTTGTAATAAGAGACCTAAAGTCCTGCTGTCTTATACATGCAATTATTATATTTGCAATCTTATATATGCAAAATTAGATTCAGATACCATATAAAATTGAATCAATTTACTAAGTACAAATAACAATGAAAATACCAAGTTACTTAACAGAATAATATCTGAATAATATATTGTTTAAACTTAAAATTGAAGGTATATAAAGTATTCAGTTTTTTCTTTTTCTTTTCTTTTCTTTTTTGACAAGATTTCACCCTGTTGCCCAGGCTGGAGTGCAGTGGTGAAATCTCAGCTCACTCTAATCATTGCTACCCGGGCTTAAGTAATCCTCCCACCTGCGCCTCTCAAGAAGCTTGGACCACCGGTGTGTGCCACCATGCTTGGCTAATTTTTAAATTTTTTGTAATCCCAGAGTTCTGGGATTACAGGTGTGAGCCACTGCACCCAGCCTAAGTATACGGTCTTGAAGCTAGATAAGATTAATTAATTGTTCAGGAAAAAGGAAATAAAATAATTATACTGTTGTGAAATATAGTCATGTGTCACATAATGATGAGGACACATCCTGAGAAGTGCATTGTTAGGCAATTTTGTCCCGTGCGAACATCATAGGGTGTTGCTTTTATGCTATAATCCTGTACAGCATGCTATGTACCGAATACTGTAGGCAACTGTAACACAATGGTAAGTACTCACCTAAACATATGTAAACATAGGACATATATAGTAAAAATATGATACAAAAGATAAAAATTGGTATACCTGTATATGGTACTTACCACGAATGGAGCTTGCAGGATTCCAGTTGCTCTGATTGAATCAGTGAATGAGTGGTGAGTGAATGCGAAGGCCTGGGACATTACTGTACACTTTATAAATACTGTACATTTAGGCTATGCTTCATTTATTTGAAAAAAAGTAATCACACTATGACCTTACAATGGCTATGGTTTCACTAGATGACAGAAATTTTTAAACTGCATTATAATCTTATGAGACCACCATCATACATGTCGTCTGCTGCTGACTGAAACGTTGTTATGCAGCACACGACTATATATACTGCTTACCCTTGAACACTGTGAGGGTTAAGAGTGCCAACCACCATGCAGGAAAAAAAAAATTCAAGTATAACTTTTGACTCCCCCAAAATATGACTACTAATAGCCTTCTGTTGACTGGAAGCCATACTGATTGATTAACATATATTTTGTAAGTTTTATGTATTCTATACTATATTCTTCCAATAAAGTAAGCTAGAGGAAAGAAAATGTTATTAGAAAATTTATAAGAAAGAGAGTGTATATTCATTAAATGAAGGTGAATCATCATAAAACCTTTATCATTGTCTTCATGTTGATTAGGCTGAGAAGGAGGAGGAAGAGAAAGGGTTGGTCTTGCTGTCTCAGGGGTGGCACAGGTGGAAAAATCTGCATATAGGCTGGGCACAGTGGCTCACTCCTGTAATCCCAGCATGTTGGGAGGCCGAGGTGGGTGGATCACCTGAGATCAGAAGTTCTAGACCAGCCTGGCCAACATGGTAAAATCTCATCTCTACCAAAAATAAAAAAATTATCCAGGCATGGTGGCAGGAGCCTATAATCCCAGCTACTTGGGAGGCTGAGGCAGGAGAATCGCTTGAACCCGGGAGGCGGAGGTTACGGTGAGCGGAGATCCGCCACTGCACTGCGGCCTGGGCAACAGAGTGAGACTCCATTTCAAAAAAAAAAAAAAAAAAAAAGGTTCATGTAAGTGGATCCTTGAAGTCCAAACCTGTGTTGTTCAAGGGTCAACTGCATTTGGTCTTTAGCCTGGTTTCCTGACATACAGCTCCTAAAAGCCTTGGAATCTCTGAAGTGATTAGGGTCCCTTGTAAGCTAAGAGATGACTGGTGGCTGGAAGGTTCTAAATAGTTTCAATGTGGGGACTGATCACAGGAAAGACAAAGGCATATTTAGAGGTTTGGGACTTCCAGCCGCACACTCTAACCTCCAGGGAAGGGAGATGGGCTGAAGGTAATCAACTCAACAGTTGATTACCAAGGGTCAGTGATTTAATCAGTTGTGCTTATGTAATAGAGCTTACACAAAAACTCAAAAGGACTGAGTCCAGACAGCTTCTGGATCGCTAAACACGTAGGGGTTCCTGGAGGGTGGTGCACAAGAGAGGAGATCCCATGCCCCTTCTTCCATGCCTTGCCCTGTGTAACACTTCCATCTGGCTGTTCATCTGTATCCTTTTTAATATCCTTCATAATAAAAAGGTAAATGTAAGTAAAGTATTTCTCTGAGTTCTGTGAGCTGCTCTAGCAAATTAGTCAAACCCAAGGAGTAGGTTGTGGGAACCTGGATTTACATCTGGTTAATGAGAAGCACAGTTCACAACCTGGGGCTTGCAATTCGCATGTGAATTAGAGGGCAGTTTTCTGAGACTGAGTCCTCAGCCCCTGAGATCTGATGCTATCTTCAGGCAGATAGTGTCAGAATTGTGGACACCTTGCTGGTGTCTGTTGGAGAATCAGTTACATAATATCTTGGTGGGGAAAATCCTCACTCATTTCTTGGTGATCAGAGGTCACAGAAGTATTGAGTGATAAATAGAGAGTAGGAAGACCTGTTTGCTTTTTCTATATCCTTGTGGTAATACTCTATTTCTTTTTGGTCAATGTGATACTGTAACTGCCATGTTCCTTCTGTTTATGGTCTTTTCTGAAAAGCATAAA